>NW_016690419.1:608987-779099 GCF_001604755.1 Lepidothrix coronata | reverse complement strand
ACCGAAATGCTAAATAATTAAGGAAGGCTCCAATGAATTAGAAACATTCAGAATTATTTGTAAAAACTATTTCAAAACCACATAATAAATAACCAAAATACTCAACTGAAATATTTGTTGATGCACTTAGTACCATCTTGATGCCTAAACCCCTTTGAAAAGACCAGTTTGAACTTTTTTTAACACCTTAACGAAATACCTTTTCCAAACACAGGAATTACTTTACCCTTTCAAGGTATGAACTTGGGTTCTGCATTTCATTGGTGCTTGGACAGGCTCAAATGCACCCTCTGTCCTTACACATCAAGCAAAGCATTGCAAGTCTCTGCAAAGTTTATTTCTCCTGACTGGTTGTTGGCTCATTCCTTGCATTGTGGCAGCAGGACAATGGCACAGGAACCCACAGGATACCTTGGGAGCAGCCCTCAGCCCTTGGCTACTGGCTAACCACGGGACCCTGGCAAATCTCAGCTCCAGCATTTCCTAAATACCCTCAGTACACTGATCTAGAGAGAATTCCCAAAACACGGGGAATTTCCTCTAACACCAGTTAGCACTCACCAGAGTGAGTGTTCACACAGCTATGACCACTTAAAAAAATAATCAAGGGATCACTGAAATCAAGATTTTTTACACTCTCCATCTCGTCTGCTGACAAAATTATGAAAAGCAAAGCCTTTAAATTGCTGTTATGTACCAAAACCAATGAAGATGCACAAGACCCTGTACTGTGTTGCTGTAATTTCCTCATGCAGCAAGGGGAGGACAAATTGGGAAAAGCAAACTCTTTGTCATAGCGTGGATTCATGCTCAGAGGAAAACCATTTAGGGTGAGACTGAATTCATGTGATAACCAACTTGTACTTTCCTTTGTTCCCACAATTTGTCCCTTCCATCACCTTCTTCCTCCCTTGAAGTAACAACCCTTTTGTTCAGGCAGCATTTCCACTTTCTGTATGATATACACCTCCAAAATCACTTTGAATATCTGAGGAGTTAAAGTTGTTGAACACCGGAGCCAGGAGGAAAACAAATTAAACAAATTAGTTTAAATCCAGTGTGCTTCTGAAGATCTTTCCTTTGGCTTTCCACAGCTCCATCTGCATGGTGATCTCTGTAGACTCACATACAGATTTAAACACACATACAGACTTTACACAATGTAGCCTTCCAGTATCTAAAGGGACCTAAAAGGAAGCCAGAGAGGGATTCTTCCTCAGGAACTGTAGTGACAGGACAAGAGGTTGTGGGTTCAGACTGAAGGAGGGGAAATTTAGATTAGATATATGGAAGAAATTCTTTACGGTGGGTGTGGTGAGGCACTGTCACAGGCTGTCCAGAGAAGCTGTGGCTGCCCCATCCCTGGCAATGCTCAAGGCCAGGTTGGATGGGGCTTTGAGCAATCTGGTCTAGTGGAAGGTGTCCCTGGCCACGGCAGGGAGTTGGAATTAGGTGATCTGAAAGGTCACTTCCAACCCAGGCCATTCTATGATTCTAATACTATGTACCAGCTGTGTAACACTACAAATAGTATGCTATAGAGAATACTCTAGTCCAATACTCCGGGGGAGAAATACCCAAACTATTTCATTCTAATATTTTCCGTTTAGCTCCTTACAGTGTTTTCCCACGCTTCCCAAGAAGCAGGTCCCAGTTAAGAGACAGACAGGCACTGCTGCATGGCTTGCTGACACCGAGCACAGTGCTGCCGTGGGAGTTAGGTGCTGAAAAAATCTCCCGGAGCAGTTAATTAGGGGTGAGATAAGAAAGGGTGTATTTTGCCAAGGCTAAGATGTTACAAGATGCGCGCGGGCTGTGCCTGAGATGTTACATTTTATAACACCATCCATCCAATCCCAGATGTGTCCACCCTGTGGCCTTTACTCTGGAGTGCCTCGGGTCCACCTCCTGAGAAATGGGTCTGGGGGCTTTTTGGGACCCTCTGTTCATCCCATCTTCATCTTCATCAGAGCACAAAGGGTACCTAGTTACCCAGTTTTTGACCGTGTTCTGTGGTTTAGGCCCTGATATGCTGTTCTGCCAACAATCTAGGCCTTGCCTTGACAAAAGACTAAACATTTCTACTGGATTCGGGGGTAAGAGGGTTAAGGAATGTGTAAACTAAGGGTGCTAGAGGTTAAGGGAAAGGGACAAGGGAGGGAGGATTGCTGCTTTTAAAATCTACTTATAAAACTTATAAAGCTTACCAATATTAGAAAAATAATAAAAAAAAAACATTAGGGGCTTAAGGCATCAACAGGCATCCTGAGCTTGCAGGCTGCTTTAATTCGGAGGGGACGGGGCGGTCCGGGGGTGTCCCTGCCCGCCCGGGCCCCGCCCCGGTGGGCGCGTCGGCAGCGCGGGGCGGGCGGTGCGGGGCGGGCGGCGCGGAGCGGAGCCGGCGGTCACGCCATGCACTCCCTCGCCCAGGAGATCCGCAGCTTCTCCAGGGCCAACCTGCGGAAGCAGCGCACCCGCGTCACGACGCTGACCGGCCGCAGGATCATCGAGACGTGGCGCGGCGCCTGCCTGCAGGTGGAGGAGGAGGAGGGGGAGGCGGCGCCGGGCGGCGGCTTCGTGCCGGACCTGAGCGCCGACCTGCAGGTCGGGGTGGTGAGGCCCTGGCTGCTGCTGGGTGAGTGGGGCTGCGGGCCGCGGGCCCGGGGCCGCCGGCAGGGCGGGGGGAGCTCAGCGCAGCAACCGGCGGGATGTCCTTCCTTTCTCCGCAGGGTCGCAGGATGCTGCTCACGACCTGGAGACGGTGAGAAAGCACAAGGTAACTTGGCGCGGACGTGCAAACGCGCATCCCGCGCCGTGCGCGCGGTGGGTGTCTGTCAAGTTAAAAATTCTGAAGTATTCTCTTAGCGGCTCTGAGCAAAACTATATTCCGTTCGCATTTTCAAAAGGCTGCTCCATTTGCAGATGGATGAGTGCCTGTGAGCTTCACGGGAAGTTGAAATGCTTTCCCAGAGTCTCAGAATCTTGTAGGGGACCTCTGTAGATCGTGCAGTCCAACCCCTCAGCCAAGGCAGGGACACCTAGAGCAGGTGACACAGGGACGTGTCCAGGTGGGTTTGGAATGTCTCCAGAAAGGGAGACTCCGCACCCTCCCTGGGCAGCCTGTTCTGCCACCCACAATGGAAAGAAGTCCTTCCTCATGTTGAGATGGAACTTCTTGGGATTTAGTTTACAGCCATTGCTCCTTGTGGTGCTGGGCACCACTGAAAAGAGTTTTGCTTCGCTGCAAAAGTGATGATTGTTTAGAGCTGTTAATGGAACAGATTCCTGCATTGCTACGTGTGTTTACATTTCAGACACTACGCAGCACCATCCCTCCTTGCCTTATGGGTACTGATGAAACCGGAAAAACAAAGCTCAAAGTCTGTCCCAAACTTTGGTCTTTTTACTCTTCTCTGTTACAGTAATGGGTTGATAAGGCCTTCGGACAGTGGTGCTCCTGCAGGACAGGGAGTGCACCAGGCTGGGATCTGGTGCTATCTAAATGTCACTTCACTGTAAGTTAAAAAACCCACCAAGTGGCTGTAGCCTGGACAAAGCAGAGATGGCAGGAGGCCAGAGGTGGTCTCGCCTGCCAAGGGCAGGTATGGTTTACTCTGAAATCCTTCTGCTTCAGTAAATGGTTCTAGTAACTCACCAGAAGGAACATTAAACTGATGGGTTAGGGCAGGCTTGAAATTTGGGGAATTGTTGGGTGGCCTGTGCTCTTGTTCCTATTGCTTCCTCTTTTATTTGCCATACGTGCTGACAACTCCCTTTTCTGTTGAAAATCCGTATTTTAGTCTGTGTTTGTTTGAGCACTGATTTTTCATTTCCGCTCAGAAAAACCCTGAAATTTCTCACAGTGTGTTTTAGCACACGTTGAAACTTTGCTTGGAGAAAACCACCCCACAGACAGCATATGTATGTAAAACTGAACATTCCAGCTGTGTAAGATACAGTTTGTGTATGCCTAAAGAATAATTAACCCTTGCCACTGCTCATTTTGCTTGCTGTCTTTAGAAAATGCTTTTTTCTTTTTTTTTTTTTTTTTTTTTTTTACTTAGGTTACTCACATTCTAAATGTGGCATATGGAGTCCAAAATGCCTTCCTCGATGATTTTGTATACAAGACCATTTCTATTCTGGACCTCCCAGAAACTGATATTACCTCCTACTTCCCTGAATGTTTTGAGTTTATTGAGAAAGCCAAGATCCAGGTATGGTATATCAATAATTGATGTTAGTAGTTATCTTGTTTACATTATTTATTACACTATTTTAAGAACTAAAGCAGCTTCTTTTGTCAAAAGAAAATACGCTACCAAATGAATAGCTTTGCCATTGCCTTTTAGAATTTTAAATAGAGAATCCAGGCAATTTCTAAGCATTCCTAGAAACGTGACCCTGCTGTTAATCTCCATTCCCTCCAGCAATGTTTTTTTCAGAATGTCTGTCTTGAGTTTTAGAGAAATGCTTCTTTAATACAGATGGAGCAGTGGCTTACTTTAGATAAAGAAATCCCATCCTAAGTCACTACCCCTGGCAGAGGGAAAAGGAGAAAACTTACTTATCTCTCAGGGATGTTGTTTTGGATTAGAAGCAAGCCTAACAGGGCTTTTACAGATCTGTGTGGTTTGGCATCAGCTGGTCACCATCCTTAAACTTTTCATCATAGAATCATAGAATAATTTGTGGTGGAAGTGACCTTAGAGATCATGTAATTCCAACCCCCTGCCCAGGCAGTGACACCTCCCACTAGACCAGGTTCTCAAAGAAGATGCCACACGCTGGGCTATGAATCCACATATGTACCAAGGATGTCAGAGCATGTGTTAGTAGTCTTGGAGCCAACAAGTAATTTAACTGCTCCCAAAATCCTGAAAAAGATGTGACATGGGAAATGGGCTGAAGGGACTCTTTCTGGGGTTGCTTGGCAGAGTTGTCTGTAACCAGGAGCATCCCTGACTCACAGCTGTTAAATTCAGGCTTTTTGTGTAATTTACAACAACCATTGCTTTGGTGGGAAAACTATGACTTGACAACCAAACCTTATTGCATGTTATTCCACCATATCTACCAAATTCATTATTCATGTAGGTTGGGATAAAAGAAGATAATCTTGCCCCAGCTTTCTTTGTGTTGCAGTGTTCTTTCCTTCTCTCATTTATCATTTATGAGCTATGTGATACACATTGTCACTTAATGACCTTTTCAAGGTATCTAGTTACGGTTTCCACTTCATTTCTAAATGAGAGTTGCCATTCATAACTGCACAGTTTTGCTTTCTGCCTCTGGTGTTTATGTCCTGGTTACTATTTTGTAAGCTAAGAAGTTTTCAGGAAAACTTTCACAGCGATATTAACAGTTTTCTAATGGGAGAGGTGGGTGAAAGAGCAGGTAATTGGTGGAATAGTTGTTCTCCAGGATCAGTTGACAAAGCATGTGATAGTGGTATGCAGAGACAGATCTCTGGGTGGCTTGAATCACTTTATTTGCTTTGTCAAAATAGGGTTAAAAGGGCTTATGATAAACTGTGTCATGAAGTGCTCTTCTGTTCAAGCAGTCACAGAGATACGAGTGCTTTATCTCTTAATATGAGGGAAGGAGAGAAGTTCACTGGTGAGAGAGTGTGATATATGAGAAATTATTGTTAGAACGTGATTAACTCAATGAGAGACTATGAGAGCACTCCAGTTTGAGGATGCAAGGGAAGCCTGTGCTGTTCCTCAAGTCACTGCCAGCTGCTACTCGGAACTGGATCAACTTTTCTGAAACTCTAATGGCTCAAGTCTGTCAACACCATGGTACAAATTCTGATACCCATCAGAGCTCACCTTTTCTTCTAAGCTCCAAATTGGCAGGCAGGTTTTCCATGACATGTTAGGTGACACATGTCAGGCCATAGTGCTACTGCTCTTTCATATTTCTGTTTAATATCGAATAATAAAACCTCTAAAATCTTTTGTTTCCAAGGAGGAAATCTCTGTTTATTCATGAACATCTCTCCTTATTGCTCCTTCTGTCTTTCCTGACGAAAAATACTTGGTTCCACTCCAAAGTAGAATGGATCCATAACTAACTACATTAACTTAAAGTTTTATGCTTCTTTTTAATTTCTTTTGCCCACTGTACATAGCCATTGTATAATCACTTTTTCTGTCGGTGGAAGGTGATTTCGTTTCCCTTTCTATGAAAAATTAAAAAAAAACCCCAGCTTGGTCTTGAGTCTTTAAAAGATGTTTTGCAAGACCACAGACCATTTCTTGGTAGGCAAAGGTTACCACAGTCAGAGCAAGGAGTTCCTGGTAAACAGAGGTAAATTTCCTATCTGCAATCTGTTTCTCACTTTATTTCATATTCATAGCTAATACAAAACTAGTCAAGAATGACATGTCAAATTAATCTTTGTATGAATTGTAAACAAGGGGGTTTAAAAAGGAGAGATAAAAGTTCTCAGTGTTAAATTTGGTTTAATGTTATTGCCCGTGTTCATTCACGTTCAGTAATTTTCAGGATCCATGGATATCACTAAATAATTTTTGACAATGTAAAACAGAACAGTTATTAAAAAAAACCAAATCAAACTTATATGTGAAAGAGGAAAACAAAGCATGAACTTTACGAAGGGAAAAAAAACAAAGGTCGCTTCCCATGTGTATTATTTACTCTTAGTGCCACTGCTAGATATTGATCTTGATTATGGTGCATTATGTCTGAAATAACTCCCATTAAAGCAGTAAAAACTGCTCCACATTTACAGCAGATAAGCTTCAGCAATTGATTCATTAGCAGTGGCATAATTTTTAATGTCATCGTTCTGGATTTACAGGTCACCACTGACACTCCCTCAGGTAGTTGAAATACATGGACAGGTCTGCTTCCCACTCTGCCATGGTCTGTGGAATCACGGCCCTATGACTGTGAGAAAGGGAATGAAGAGTGCAATTTGCAGCAGGCAGTGCACAGGGAATGTGATTTCCATTGCAAGAAAGGATGATATTGTGATTCATTGGGATGCAGGAGCTTAGACTCAGTGCCTAGCTCTGCCATAATCTTGTTGTGCAAGTCATTCTTCTAGTCCCAGCTTGGCATTTCTCCAGCATGAATAATAATACTCAATTTCCTGCTTTGTCTTTTTACTTAAACTGGGAGATTTCTGGAGCAGGAACCATTTTCTGCTCTTGTGTGTTTATTAATAGACCAGATAATTTGCAGCTCCCAATTCTGTAACATAAACCATCGAGTTCCTGGAAAGGAACCCTGGTGCTTTTTGTCACTCACTGGTCTTTCTGTCACTGGCTAAAATGCTCCTTAAATAATTTGTGCCTGTTAAGGGCCGACAGAGCAGGCTGTTTATATCTAGAATGGATATGCTTAGTTCTCAAGTACCTGAGCAAATCATGTCGTGTTTCAGTACCTTCATTCAGAATATGGAGGTGCTGTGGGTTTGGTGGTGTGTTTTTGTGTCGCAGTGGCACCTGGCAGACAGTTTGGAGCCTCTTCCAGGGTGTAATCTGATGTACAAACATGACAGTGTTATGAAGCCTGGGCCTTGCAAACGTTGCCTGAGCCACACTAGATTGTCTGGCTGTCTTTGCATTAATTCGTGCTCGTTACTTCTTAACGAAACTTGCAGTGTCTTTTTAAAGAAGCGTGTGACCAGAACTAAAAGATATTCCAAAATCTGCCTCTGTGCCCAGCTGTTTGCTGCCTTACTGGTTTTAACCTTTAACAAGATACTGTCAAGTTCCTTTCCATATTGCAAATAAAATCTATTTTAAAATTGGCACCCAATTAGATCGGATATCTTAGTATCCCGGGAGTCTGTGATTTGGTTTTTACATGAAGGGGCTCCTGTAAGGACTCAGGGAAAAGGACAGAGGGATATTTTTTAGTTTTAAGGCATGAATTAAATTTGAAGTATTTGGTAATTATAAAGTGGCTTTGGTTAGAAAAATACTTAATTTTGGGCTTATGTATCTGTGTTTGGACTTACGTGTATAAATATTTGCTTTGAGCTCAGCAAGGAGCTTTCAGTAAGTCTTAATAGATTTTTATGTAAAGCTTCTACATACTTGTTTTTATCTGCCTAATGAATATCCCACCTTATGTTTAATTTCTTTTTTGAAGGATGGCGTGGTACTGGTCCACTGCAATGCAGGAGTCTCCCGTGCAGCGGCTGTAGTCATTGGTTTTCTAATGAATTCGGAAAGACTGAGTTTTGCCAGAGCCTTTTCCTTGGTGAAAAATGCGAGGCCTGCGGCTTGTCCAAATCCTGGCTTCATGGAGCAGCTTCACAAATACCAAGAACAGATTTTAAAAGAAAATGGAAGCATAAATGATCACGACTGATCAAAAGGGAGAAGGGAAACAATCTGTTTTGACTATACAGGCACAGATGTTGGATGTCCTTTAATCTGTCATTTTGCAATCCCCTTTTCCCTTGTGCATTTTCGAGTCATTACATATTTTTTCTTATATTCCCTTGACCCTTTCTTTCAGCATGTCATCTATAGGCCAGATGACATTCCACTGACTTCAGAGAAGTTTTGCCCAAGAACCAGCTCTTCCTAGAGTGCTAATAGAAAGATAAAGTTCAGTTTTCCTTGAAACAGTAGAAAACAACAGAATGATGGTGGGGTTTTTTATGATACATCAGAAAATGCAGGCAATCGAGAAAGACAATAAAATAACTGAGATAAGTTGCCCCGTTTACTTTCCAAATGTATGCATTCTGTTCGGTTGTAAAATCTAGATAATAAAATGTTCATATAATGAAGTACCTTCATATTGGATTTTAAATTTATATTGCAAGTAAAGAGGATTTTATTGATTTCTGTGGGCTAGCCAGCCATTAAATTTTTTTGGAAATTAAAACAGATGGTCTTTTGAGGATGCTCAAAATGTGTAGGATGCTTTCATGCTTCATGTCTTTCTACCGTTTCTCATCAAGTAGGGATTTGAAATGCACTAACGTGATGTTTCCAAAGTGCTGGAACCAGCAGAGGTTTTTTTTGTAAATCATTTCGGTGGAGATATGAAAAATGTTGATAACAACCTATCTGCTCACTGCTATTGCCTTTTCTTCACATTCAGTCCACATTTGCTGCTCCCTCACTCCATTCCACACCATATGTAAAGAATGGACATCATAGGATAGGTAACTTCAGCGCTCCTGAGACATCTCAGGCTGGAATTACTGTCTTAAGATGGCATGTTCAATACACACGCAAAATCTGTGAAAGATTTTAATAGTATTTTTTGTGGCCTTCATGCCAGTTCTTAATGGTTTGATATATTATTATGCTGTAAAATAAAAAGGACCCTGTGTTTGGATAAATTGTGTGCTGAAGTGACTTGAAAGGTTTGGTTTCAAGATTGGCGTTCTTGGTACCAATAGTCTGAACTTTTGCATGCCATTGTGTTTGAACCACACCGTGTGTTCTCAATATTAATTGCTCATGCTCAAGACAGAGCAAGAGAGAATGGATCCAAACTGACAGACAGTTTGGATTAGACATTAGGAAAAAGTTCTTCCCTGAGGGTGGCCTTCCCCGAGGTGAGGCCCTGGCTCGGGTTGCCCGGAGAAGCTGTGGCTGCTCCATCCCTGGAAGTGTCCAAGGCCGGGCTGGATGGGGCTTGGAGCAACCTGGGCTAGTGGAAGGTGTCCCTGCCCATGGCAGGAGGGTGGAAGATCATCTTTACGGTCCCTTCCAACCCAAACCATCCCATGACTCTGCGCTAAACGCTAATGTGAGGCTTAGGCGACCCCTCTGCATCTGATCGCAGTCCCTTGGTCACCGTGTGCGAGGGCAGCGGTCGCAGCGTTGTACCCCGGGCTCGGCGGGCTGTGGCAGCCCGGGCGGCGACCGCAGCCCTTTCCCCGGGGAGTCAAGGGGGCAGCTTTGAGTTCTCAGCCCGTGGAAACAACAGCGCAGCACAAGCTCTTGTAACGGTAACTGCGGTTCTTTCAACTCTTTTTTTCCCGACCTGGCCCTTCGCGGGGATGGGAGAGGGGTGGGTGGGGTGGGTGAAGCCGTTTGCCGGGGAGCCGTGAGGGGAGAGCCCGGCCCGAGCAGGGAGCTCCCCCCGCCCCCCTCCCGCCCAAGATGGCGGGGGGCGGGTCGGAAGTGACGGAGGGAGGAAGCTCCATCCCGTTTGAAAGCGCCCGGCGGAGCCGCCGCCGCCTCCTGCTTCCCGCCCGGGCCGCCATGGCCGCCTTCGCCATGGAGCCGCCGCCCGCAGGTGAGCCGGGCCCGCGGGCCGCCCCCGCACTGCCGCTGTGCCGGGCGCCGCCTCACGGCCTGCTCGGCGGGTCCCTGGGCGTCACCCGCGCTCGAGTGTCCCGGTGAAGGGAGCGGGGCCGGCGCTGACCCCCTGCTCCCGGCCGGGAGGAGTCTGGATGCCGCCGGGCTGGAGTGGGTGGTGGGAGACGGCGCCAGGACGGGGAATCATAGAATCAGCTGGGTTGGAAGGGACCTTCGAGATCATCAAGTCCAACCTTTGATCCACTACCGCTGCGGTTGCTAGGCCACGGCACTAAGTGCCACATCCAGTCTCTTTTTAAAAATCTCCAGGGACGGAGAATCCACCGCTTCGCTGGGCAGCCCATTCCAATGTCTGGCCACCCTCTCTGTAAAGAAATTCTTTCTAATATCTAACCTAAACCTCCCCTGGCACAACTCGAGACCACTTGATATTCCCTCTGGGGTGAAGCGGAACGGGCTTGGAGTTAAACCGAGCGGCCGCTGCTCGTAGATGCGAAAAATGCGAGGTTGTGGTAAACTTGGCTTGCAAAACTTGCAAAGTGAATTATTATAGAACCGTCTTTGGAATCGTTAATGCATGTGAATATCTCAGAGACGAGTGTCAGGAGGATGGTGCCAGGCTCTTTTCGGTGGCAATGAGAACAGGATGAGGAGCAATGGCCATAAACTAAAACACAAGAAGTTCCACCTCGACCTGAGGAAGAACTTCTTTCCATTGCAGGTGGGAAGACACTGGAACAGGCTGTCCGGGGAGGTCTTGGAGTCTCCGTCTCTGGAGGCATTCCAGACTCACCTGGGCATGTTCCTGTGTCACCTGCTCCAGCTGACCCTGCCCTGGATGATCTCCAGAGGCCCCTTCCAATCCTAAGGATTCTGCCGTTCTGTGATCTTAATCAGTTGCTGTATCTCGTGTTACATTTCTTTGACAGAACCACAATCAAAGCGTTGGAAAAAAACGCTAGATCACTTTTCCCTGGTTTTACGTTTTGTTTTCAGGAGCTGAGCCAATGACTCTCGGCTCCCCGACATCTCCCAAACAAGGAGCTGGTGCTCAGTTCCTTCCCGGGTTTTTGATGGGTGACTTACCTGCGCCGGTGACTCCACAGCCACGTGCTTTGTGCGGCCCTTCAGTTGGAGTAATGGAAACGAGGTCTCCGCTACTTGCAGGTCAGGACTCTGAAAATGCTGGAAAATTGTCCTGAAAGTAACAAATTGCTTTGTCTCGTCGTTCTGCTTGACTGTTGCAGACTTGAATCCTTATAGCAAGTTTTATAACTTGCTATAAACAAATTCCACTGATTGAATAACTGGTGAACTCGAGTGTATTCAATGGAGTTTGGCTAAATTCTTCAAACTAGTCTTCAATTTAATAGCTGTTTTAAAAATGGCAGTTTTGGTACCAGGAAAACTTTGTTTTACTGGGAAGTTAATATAAATCTCTGCTAATACAGAATCAATTTATACAACTCTTTACAAGTCAATTGCACATACAGCCATTAGAGTTTTCTCTTTATTTAAAACAGATGTCTGCTGGCAAACTAAGTGCAGCACGTGCAAACTGCTGGTTTCTTTGCAGTGAATTCTAAAATGTCATGGATTGTCAGACTTGTGAAAACTGAGAGGAGAGAAACTAAAAAAATGCTTCTTAATTATTATCTAGTGGTTGTAGTTAGTCTTGATGTCTGCTGTCGTTGAACTGAAGTAGCACTGACTCTTCCTAGCTGTAGATACTCATTTCTTTTCAGTGACCTGATTGATTAGACTGGGAAGAGCTCTTACACATGGTTTTAAGTTGGTATTATTGTGTCTGTGTTCTTCTCTGAGAAGTATGAGTGAGTAGTTAGCACATCATGGGTGATCTTGGCTTTTTTACTAAATCAGTTGGCATAATTTAATATCTGATGGTGTTAATAGTCATCTTGAAGGAGAAACTGAGGATTAAGGCAATGCAAGAGAATTTTAGATATTCTCTTCTTTGAATGTCAGGCAGGATTGGATTCGATGATCCTTCTGGGTCCCTTCCAACTTAAAATGTTCTGTGATTGTTGGTCTGTTGATCTCCTACTTCTTGCTGTTGTCTGCCTTTCCTGACCCTGTCAAGTACAAACCTCTTAGGGAAATATTTATGATATTGGAAGTAGTCATGGGAATTTCACCCAACTGATTTTAAAAGGCTTTATCACAGTCTCAAAGTATCAATTTTAGAAAAGGAGGAAACAGTAAGGTACTAAAACAGGCTTACCAAAATGAGTGATTAAATACATCATTAAAACTGAAAACCTTGATGGGAGAGTGCTTTATATAATATACAGTTATTGCATATAACAGGAGCAGTTCTTGTATGTGTTAAACACTTCAGAGTGGAGTCTTGAAGCTCAGAATTTTAGGATTGAAAAGTACTGTGGAAAAGCTTAGTTTTTAAATGTTTTGCAAGTGAAAACTGTAAACTTTTTTTTTTACTTTTCCTGAGGTAAACCCACACAAAATGTTTAGATGCCTCAAGTTCTCTCAGTCAGTTTAATTCTCTGTTAGGCTGGAAGTCCCAAAGTTTGTGGGAGGGAAGCTGGCTTCACTTCATCCTGTCTAAAAGCAAGCTAGAGCTATCAAGAGCTTGCTTACATTTTTATTTAATGTGAAATGAGATGAGAAGCCAAGGAATTTAGGCAGTGGGAATGTAACAATCACATGGAATACATCTGTGTGCATTTTGGTATGGTTCTTTAGCGTGTAGTACGTCTCAAGTCTTAAAAATCTTGCTTTTGCATCTCTACTCTACAGGCTAGTTAGTGTCTGAAACAATTAAAATACACTGCTAACCTGCCTTCAAATAGGAAGATGTAGCTATTATATGCTCATTGTAGCTAGATGTATGCTCAGAACTTCCGAAAAAGAACACGTGCATGTTAACAGAGAGTATAAAGGGTTAAGAAGAGGTATAAAAGTTTTAGGTGGTACTTCTGTAAGGATACAGTTTAACACATGTGACACTGTGTTATGTAGACCATTCAAACCTGAACAGATGCAAATGCCCAGTGAAACAACCAACAGCTTTTTTCATAGCAGAATTTACCACTGAAGATTCAAAACCAAGCAGCTGTGGAGTACAGTGGCAAGTCTGCTCATGCTCTTCCTTCGTTCCTCTGAATTGCAGGAGGATCTCCCCCACAACCAGTGGTCCCCACACATAAAGATAAAGGCGGTGCTCCACCCGTCAGGAGCATTTATGATGAGCTGTCTAGTCCTGGGCTTGGATCAACACCTCTAACCTCGGGAAGACCAGTAAGTGTCTCTGGTACTGGCCTGTTCTTAGCAGAAGATGTGGGGCAGCTTCCTGCCTCGGTGAATTCTTCAACCTGGGTTTGTAAACTGCTGTAGCAAAATGATGGGTGAGCCTTCTGCTCGTGCTGCTGCTCGCTCTGGGTGTTTGGTGTGCCTGCTGCTGTGCACACTAACTGAGAGCTGCTGTCATGAAGCAAACTCCTGTTATTACAGTAGAGAGTGAGAAATGCAAGTCATGCCTCAGTTGTGCTTTGCATGTACAAATGCAGACTTGTTGCAGATTTTCACCTGCTTGTAAATTTGTTGAGCTGCTGATTGCTGGAAAGGCCCTTTTGCTCCCTGCAAGGAGGTTGTAGGCAGATAGGGGTTGGTCTCTTCTTCCAGGTGTAACAAATGATAGGAGAAGAGGAAATGGCCTCAAGTTGCAGCAGCAGATGTTTAGATTGGATAGCAGGAAAAATTTCTTCACTGAAAGGGCTGTCAGGCGTTGGAAGAGGCTGCCCAGGGAAGTGTTGGAATCAGCATCTCAGGAAGTGTTCAAAAAAGATGTGGCACGTGGGGACATGGTTTAGTGGTGAAGATGGCAGTGGTGTGTTAGTGGACTCGATCTTAGAGGTCTTTTCCAACCCAGACAATTCTGTTTCTCTGATTATCTTTTAGTGGGCAATAGAGGCACTTCCTGAAACAGAAGGAATTTTTTTCTGAGTAAAATATCTAATCAAAATTTGGATAGGAAGGTGGAGTTAATTTTGAAAGAGGAACACTAAAATTTCTACAGGGTAATTTTTTTATAATAAGCTCTGCTACTTACCTCAAGTGAGTAGTCAAGCATTATTAGGTTCTTTTCCGTTGGACATGATCCTTCTGATGCAAGGAGAATGCTTTTCACTGAATGAGCAGTCTCTCTATTGAATGTTGCCTTCTGAAGAGTTTGTTCTGGAAGCTGAGGTTCCCTGTGGCAGACAGAATCCAACTGTCTTAAAAGACTGGAAGTTAAATTAAGAAAAAGGTATGGAACAGCTGTCAGAACACATGTTGCCATGTCCACAGGCACTCCAGCTTGGTTGGGCTTGTATCTAAGAAATGCCATGATTCAGGTTAAAAATACACTAAAATTGTTTGGGATGTTGAAATCCTGTGTTAAAAAGAAAAAAAGTACTAACAGCTAAAACTTGAAGTATACTTCAGTGCAGTTGCACTAAGTAGTTGAGCAGGAAAGTGAGTCTAGTAGTGAGGAATACAAGTGATCCCATGATTTCTGAACCCTTTAGGAAGTGAGAATTAGATGCTGGTGCCTTAGGATGCTGACATTCTTCCCATCAGGATTCCCATCACATGGATGTGTGAATTACTGTACTGCAGCAATAAGTGAGATGACTATTTTGAAAAAGCTAAACTGTAAGGTTTCTGAGTACTGATACTTTGCTTCACAAAGCATATGTCAAGTACATTTAAGTACAAATAACTTTTCATTAGTAACTCTTAATAATCTTGTATTAAATATACATGTTCTTACTCTCAAAAACTAGGAGTAAGTTAAGGCAACAGTTAATATTCTTGCCTGATGCTTAAATCACCTGAAATGATCTGAGCAGTGTATACCTGTAAGAATGATTTGTTACTTTCTGTGTTTCAATGCAGGCCAACTTCTCCTTAACACAGAGCCCATCAGTTGGAATTCTGCCATCAACTCCAGGCACAGGTAGATGTCCTGTAAAAGGATATAATCTGCTTTCTTATTTCTTTCCTTAATACAGAAGAGTCATCACTGTTGAAACTACATCAATTCCTTACTAATTTGCAAAGGAAGTGTGTATTTATTAGCTTTTCAGAAGGTGTATGAGTAGGAAATAATTATCCATTCTGACACTGACTGAATTTTTTGATCAACTTTACTTATTCCTTCTTCAAAAAGTGTTGTTGAACTGAGCACAGAGGTGGTTGTACTCGAGTTAAGCAGCTGAGATTGATGGGTCACCTTCCATCTTCATAAGGTTTCTGATCTTGATTTAGTTGTGAGACTTAGTAGCACCCTTGTGGATATGAAGTTTGGATTGACTTACTTTTTGTCTGTGTCTGTGAGTAAATCTCCATCAGACTCCTCCATATACAAGTGAAATGCTCGGTACTGAATTTATTCTTGTATTATAGACTTTTAAGCTTCTCTGTTTTGCAAAAGAAATCTGTTCAACGATGCCATTTTAATTTAACAGCTTCAAGCGTGTTCAGTCCTGCAAGTATTGGGCAGCCTAGGAAAACTACTCTGTCTCCTGCTCAGCTGGATCCTTTCTATACTCAAGGTGATTCCCTTACTTCAGAAGATCAGCTTGATGACACATGGGTAACTGTATTTGGGTAAGCTGATTTCCAGACTGTTAGAACAACCTGGGTGAAGTGTTCATGACATGTGAAGGGAAATACTTGGGGGTTGCTGTTGTCTGGCATTCGTAGGTGTGCAGGAAATACAGCTGTGGTTAAAGCAAGCAAACATAGTTTTTAGTGAGTCAACTTAAGCTAAATGTTATTTTTTTTCAAGTTAGAAAGGCACCATTCTGCCATGGAGGTGTGTGGTGAAGTAAAAGTGCCTAGAAGGTAGTATTCCTCAAGTTGCTGCTTCTAAATTGGTTTCACACTGCTCTCTTCTGGATTTCTATAAACCCTTCATAGGATTGTATTTTAGCACCTGAATTCTTAAACTACTAGTAATTTTTTTTTTTTTTGCATTTTTCTGTCCTTCAGATTTCCTCAAGCATCAGCTTCCTACATTCTTCTACAGTTTGCTCAGTATGGAAACATATTAAAGCACGTGGTATGTCTTAGTTTGACACTTATTTCTGAAAACACTGGGACTCATGTATTTAAGAAGCTGCATTTCACAATTTTCACCTCATCTCCCACAGATGTCCAACACAGGAAACTGGATGCACATTCGATATCAGTCTAAGCTTCAAGCCCGGAAAGCCTTAAGCAAAGATGGAAGAATTTTTGGTGAATCCATCATGATTGGTGTCAAGCCCTGTATAGATAAAGTAAGTTAAGAGCTGCTTTTAGTTAAATATAAGGCACTCTTCTTTTGATCTTCCTTTTTGTTTTTTCCCCTGACCTGTTTAATTTTTTTTCTTTTGGAATTGCGGAGCGTATGTAGCTGTGTAGGTATAGAATGTTACACATTACACCAGTTCTTTTCTTAAGTATTTGTCAACATTTCCTGCTGAGAAGGATCGTTGTGGGCAGCCTCTGCTCCTTGGAAGTAGCAGTGCACAGAATTATACTGCTATTGAAGGTAGTGAAATGAAACTGTAACGTGAGGCAACTGAGAGAAGTTTCCCAACTGGAATTTATGGCGCTCAGAGGCTGCAATATATAAGTGAGGGCAGATTAGGACTGTGCTGCTCCTCCTTATTGTCCCTCTCTTTTTAATGTGACTCTTCATGTGTTTCTGGCTTTTGAGTTTATATTAGTACATTGAACTGAAAATTTGCCCCCCCAGGCTAGTTGTTATTTCCCACCATGTATCCTCTGGGTTCTTGTGGAACTCGTGGTGCCCATCAAGTCACTTGATGCCTCTTTGATTTTACATGCATTCCTTTCCAAACAAAAGCTTACAAAATGGAGCCTTCTGACTTCTTTTCTGGCATCTGCTAAAGGGAGTGAATGAAACTCTTTGGCAAGCTGAGTCTGAGCAAAAGATGAGAGTTGCTAAAGACTTGAAGACAGTTTTGTCTGGATCTGGTCAAATATTTTAGAAGTATTTAGAAAGTGAATGTTATGCTACTTTGTTCCACTGGGCCTGAAACATGTTACTACTTGAAGTTTGTTGCAATTAGTACAATATATTTTCTCTACACTGTTTCAAACTTGGTTGACATTTAGTACAGACTGTGAACAGATTCCAAGCTTTCACTACTTTGCAATGGCATAATCCAACATGTGAATGATTGCAGTGAGGAAAATGCTTGGTGGTGGTCTGTACCTGCGTGCTCTTTACTGACAGGCCATTTATTTTTGTATGAATGTATGAATACATTTTATCAAACAATTTTAGATAGTAGAGAATTTTAGATAAGGTTGGAATACTGCTTTTTAGTATTTGTTTACATTATATTACCCCTCTTTTTAAGAGTGTGATGGAAAACTCTGAAAGAAGCTCTACATCCTCAATGTCTTCGGTTTTCACTCCACCTACAAAATCTACTGGCACACCAATACAACTTGCAAATAATACTACAAGGATTTCTACAATGAGACCTCTTGCAACAGCATATAAAGCTTCCACTAGTGACTATCAGGTATTTTAAGGGAAAAAGAAGCATGTGTTTTTGTGCTGTCTCCCCTTGGTTGTGTGAGGCTGTACAGACGATTAACTTCAACGTGACCTTAGCTTTTATCTTTTGTTGTCATTTCTTTAAAGATGTGCTTCAGTCTGTTCAGTCTCTAAAATAATAATAATAATAAAAAATTAATTATTTGTCACTTTTACAGGGATTAAGGGCTTGTTTTGAAACGATTTCAAACATATTTTGTCAAAATGCAGTAGTCCTTAGGAAAAGAAATAAAAATGGGTTAGTGTAAAAAGAATTAGCTGTATTGACTGACTCTATTTTCTCTCTTCTTTTTTCTCCCTTCCATTGTAGGTGGTTTCTGACAGACAGACTCCTAGGAAAGATGAAAGTATTGTATCCAAAGCAATGGAATATGTGTTTGGCTGGTAATATCCCAGAGGCAGGAACACACTCAGCTGGTCAGGGTTGGAGCTGGATCCGTGGTTAGTTGTATAACTACAGGTGGTGTTTTATCTCCCACAGCGCCTGTTAAATGCCTTCAGTTAATTCAGCAGACATGTAGCTTGCACTTTAAATGATGGCAATGTACACGTGGGTTTGCAAACTGAGTTAAGTGTAAATAAAAGTGCTTTATTCCCATTTGTGCTCCAATTGCATGATTGTAGAAAATATGTCAGCACTGACTTCTCTATAATTACTTTCTGCGAGTTATTTCCCAGTAAGATGGAAATGCTTAAAATGGCAGCTACATTTACTGATGCCTTTAATTTTTTGGGTTTTTTCCCCTCTGGAGAGATGATGGGCTATTTACAGGAAGAAAACTATGCACAGCTGGCTCCCAGGGACAGAGTCTGTTCTTAGTATGTGTCATTTTATTTTTTTAAAATTAAGATTCATTGCTGTTTTATAATTATCTCTGGCATACTGTTCTAAATGTCATAGCAGCCTTTGAACTCTTTTTTTTTTATTAATAAAGATCAAGTGAAGTTTTTTCCTTTGGTTGTTTTTTAAACAAGTATGAGTTCTGTTAGGAAAAACTATCTGCAGTGCTCTTAACTATTAAAGATGATGCTGTCTAATGTTTATTGAAGTGTTATCAGCAGAGGAGGTGCTGCTGATTTTTACAAAGCAGTACAAACTGGATTTCAAACTAGCTAATGGTTAAATGTTGCCTCTGTGGGTATTTTATAGCAGTGTGCACTTAACAGGTAACAAACTGTAGCATTCTAAACTAGAAAACATTGAGTTGAAGTAGCTAAATAGGAAAATGCAATGTTTGGTGACCACAGCTGCTTTCATTTCAAGACTTTTCTAAGAAATTTTCTCTTAAGGTATTGGCTGAATTATTTTTACTTTTTGAATTGAACTTTTCCCCCTGGAAGTTTTGGAGATGAGCCTCTCAAGTAATCATGTCTCATTCATCTGGGAAAAGAACAATTTTTTTTCATAATACTTGGGAAACTACTATTCCTTTAATAACTTTGTGGCTGTGTTAGTGTGGTCAACATCAGCCTTTTAGTTTGGGTCAGTAGTGTGTTGGTCAGGTGAATCCAATTATACCCCTTTCCATGCTTTGCTTCACACTGCAGTGTGGTCTCAAAGTTCTTCAGCTGCATTCCTCTGATAAAATTAGATTGCAAGATTAGTCCAGCAGCATGCCTGATGTCCCTCAGGTGCTGATGGGCATCCAGTTTACAGGATTAAGCTAGAGATGGTCCTGACTAAAATCCCCAAAGCACTTAGTGAGAAGTAAGGTTTCTACCTCGGGGCACTTTGTTCTTCACTGAACGCTTTAGAAGGAACACACCTGCAGGCAGATTCAGAGATTTTTGAGATGCATTTGATGGATTTGCTGGCTTATGCTTTTAGAATATTGGTTGCTACTTGTCCATTTGCATTTGATCAAAGGGAACTACTCAGACTTAACACCTGAACATGTTTTCTCAAAATACATCTGGCTTTCTCTTGGCAAAAAGTATTTGCCATGCATATGACTGGAGAAAAATAAAGGGAGTTCAGCTAAATTCTTGTTTTGCTAGTTGCTTGGCAGAATACATTTCTGGTGTGCTGGAGAGTTGTGATATGTGCTGGATTTGGTGTAGTGAAGTGATAATGTTGAACTTGGACCAAGTAAGTCTGAAGCTAAATACGTAAGGAAGGAGCTGGAGCCCAAGACAGTAGTCTGGCTGATCTGTTTTACAGATTTAAAACTGTACTGAGTTGTTTATCTTAGTTTCTTGTTTCTCCTAACTCTAGGAATGACTACAGTAATCAGTTGTTGCAGCTTCCTGTAGAGTAAAAGCACTTGGGAGTAGTGGATGTATGTAGTAAATAGGGGAAGAAGGAAGCTCAGAACATGTAAATCTGTGCACTTCTGGACAGGATCGTTAAGAAATGATGTGGCTTCTGCTGGTGAAGACTGCTGGTAGGACTTAATGTGTTGTTTTAGTGTTGAGTACTAGTTAAACCCTGGTATCAATGATTTGGGCTTGCTCAGTCTGAGAACATGACAGTCCCAGAGTGCACCAACCACTGTTTGTGTTCCTGGTAATATAATTATTATGTGGGTGTCCAGGGGCCACGTGTGGAAGGGCAGAGGCTGTTGAAGTCCATCTGTGAAAAATTTCTGAAACACTTGCAAGAGTCTTCAAGTCTTCAACCCTTTTCCAGGCCAGCTGCTATTGTTGGGTAGCGCTGCATTGGAAAATCCAGTTCTGCCCCTTTGTTATGGAGGATCTGCTGCTTTGCAATGAGGAAGAATTCTCTTCTGCTAGATGGGATTTACATTAGAGCCAAAGTTATGGACCTCAGTGATGAGAACACACTCATGAAAAGGAGTTCTGATTTTAGATGTATGGGGTTTCTTGTAAGACTGCACATGACATTTTTGTTTTTAGGATTATGGCTTTAGTTTAAAATAAAACTCGGAAATACATATTTGCTGCTGTCTGCCTGGATCACAAGCATGTTACTCAGGGATCTAATTCTCTTAGTATATAGATCTGCACAGGTTTTAAATTGTAGAAGGGTTTGTTGTATTGTTTCAATGACAATTATCCTACAATTTAAACTTATTTTTGGTGAAGACTTTTATAACTTGGAGATGGTCTTTATTTTTTTCCTTCTACCCCTCCTCAGTTTAGCTTTCTAGGAGCTTTCAAAGCAAGTAATTTGATAATTAATTTAGGTAATTAATTTACACTAACATAAAATGAAGATACTGCATCACCTCTGCCTCTCATTTCAAGTTGTAGGCATCTACCTCCACCGTGTGGCAGTTCTTCAGAACTGTAATGAGAGGTTTAACTGGTAGTGAATGGAATATGGGATCTGAATTGGACTTCGGTTAGGAAGTGTGTAAACAAACAGTACTGTGAGAAAATAGTGGTGCTCAAATGTCCCTTGAAGTGGTTTTTTGTCATAAAAGAAGAAAGCACAGAGGTGAGTTTACTGAACAGCTTAATTTGTGAGTAATTCAGACTTTTAAATATTGCATCAAGGAAATAGTTCCTAAACTTCATTTAAAATTTTGCCAGTATTCACTCATCTCCATTGTGAGATGGATTAATTCACCAAATGATATTTTAGCAGGATATGCCACAATATCCGTTTCTTATGTGAACAAAATTGCCTTTTTTCTGGTAGTTTGTGTACATGTGTAAAAATACAACCCTTGCATTAGTTTCCTTTACTTTGACAGTAGGTCACTACACCACAGATGAGTCTGCAAAAATATGCTGCTTAACCATGTTTAGGAACAATAAGCTGCTCAGCTATTGAGTGAGTGAAATCAAAATAAGCTGGCTCACAAACAACTTGGAACTGGGAGCTGGTTTAGTGAATTTTGGACTGCAGGTGAGAAGGCTCTGGAATAAACGTTCTAGATCTCTAATAAAAACATCAGTCCTTGGGTTACTCCACAGCTTTGTGGTGCTGCCTTTTTGTACTGGTTTGGACAAGAGTAAAAAGTGTGCTTTTGGTGTGGTGTGTCTCAAGTATCAAACTGTCAAACTTCTGCTAGTGTTTATAAATAAATGTTCAGTCAGTGGAGTTACCTTTACAAATGAATACATAATTAATAACTTTGTACAAAGTGTTTTTTGCCTTTATTAAGGAATGCTGTGATGCAGGTGTGTGGTCGTGTCATGTGTATGAACTGTGCTTCTGTCAACAAAATCACCTTTTCCACTTTTCTGCAAGTAGAACAGGCCTTGAAATCAGGAGAATGTCTGAGAAGCTGTAAATTGTGGTGTCCTGTGTCATCAGATGTCTTGATTCTTCAAGTTTGTCAGTTTTGTAAGTGAACTTTCAGCTTAAATAAAGAGTTTATTGCTGATGTAAGCAGATGCAGTTAAAGTGACCTCCAAATTCTGGTCTTTGTGGATGAATTGTGGGTTTTGTTCATTACAGTCCTTTGCATGAAGCTGGAGATTCTTTTCTGGTTAGAAACAGCGCGTGAGTGAGGAATTGCTCTGAACTGTCACTGTTTTATTGTTCTCAGTTGTTTATTCCATCAGATTTTGATATAGTTTACTGCAAATTCAGAACTTATTATGAGCATATCACTCACAGGCATGAACTGATTTTCAGGATGAAAAATTGACAACTTTTCAATGATATTTTTTCCTCTCTGTTGTGTATGTCAGGCACCTAATTTTTGGGTTCTAGGATGTTAACTGGTGGTTGTTCTTTTGCCAAAACTGTTTTCTCCTGGCAACTAAATGTGTATTACAGTTATGAAGTTGTCTATAATGACAAAAAAAAAGCACTGTAAAATGAACTTTTTAATTCATATGTTATAAATTCAACTAGAGTCAGTTTCCAGCCTCCTGCTGAAAAATGCTCATCAATCCAGACTGCAACAGAAGTCAGCCCTAAAACTGTCATTAAAAAAAGGTTTCTTTGCTGCAAAGTAACCAACTTCTTTTGCTCGACATGCTTTCTCAGCTGGTGAGTGCACTGACTTACTGGGCTGTCTGACAGAGTATTCTTAGCTCCCCTTTTCAACTTTGCAAATGTGATTTCTTCCCTGTGTAGAATTACACCGTGGATAAGATCCTGCTGCTGACTTCAGTGTTATTCCTATGCCCTTATTTAAACTTGCCAACTTTCCAATTTCTAGCAAATGGAGACTCTTTACACTGAGAAGTATCAAACAGCTTTCAATCCAGGTAAACAGTGGAAATGGGAGAGAATGGCTTGGAGCATCTTTCTAAAAATTAATGTTATTTGCAAAGACGTGCATAATTAAGAATCAAAAATGTACTTTTAATTATGTTGTTAAGGACACAACTAGCCTAATAGACACATAATGATTAACTGCAATAGGAGTGTTTTAGGGGAGTGGGTGGCAGTAGTGGCTGTCTCTTCACCTTTGACCATTTAGATGGTCAAATTTCAATGCTACTGAGCATCTTAGTAGTTGAGCCTTGAAATGTTTTTTGTTTTTTTTCCCCAAATCTAAATAAGAGTTACCTGTGGAAAAGGTCCTGAAAGATAGTTTATGATTCTTTATCTCGAGTTGGAAGGGACCCATAAGGATCCTGGTACTGCAACTATGGCACTAGTACATGTTTTAACTGACTACTGCTTGCAGTACAGTGGTGGCAGCTGGTGTTCTGTGCCCCAGGAGATGAAAAAACAGTTTGCTTAGGTGAATTAAAATTGTGGTAGCTTGTCCCAGTGTGATTAGGGAGCAGCTGCATATCTGCTTTATTTCTAGAAGGCTTTTGTGGCATCTGGCTCCAGATGGGCATACAAGGAGCCATGAGAGGTGTGTGTGTATGCCAGAGAGTCAGGGTGTCATTGGTGCAATATATAATGTGACAAAGACCAGGTCAAGTATTGTTAATCAAAAATGAAGAGTGAAATTTGTCAGGCGTGAAAAATAGTTTGAAAAAGTGATTGGAAAACTTTCTACTTGAAAAATATCACCAACCTACTTGTAAAATACAACAAGTATTGGAAGCTCATGTTCTGATCTCCTCTGCCATCTCAGATGTGTTGGAAAAGTTTAAAATTCTGATTTAAATTTAACTTTCACGTGTAGCAATGGTGCACTTACCTATGCACCACAGAAGTTAATCAGTAGGAGTAGAAAACTGTTATTCTTAAAAAAAAATGAAACAAACCCGAATCCCAAAACATTTGTTGCATATATAGACCTCAGGTTTTGGGTAGGACTGATGATTGGCCAGATAATTGCTGTTAACTGCATTTGAAGAGTTTATTGGTTTTGTTCTCTGAAGTCACTAAGAGCCAAAGTGCAAATCTAATTGTTCTTTTCTGAAGTCTTAAAATGTAATAGTTCCTATTCTGTGCTTTTTACCATATGAGTGTTTTCTCAAACTTCTAGAGCCAGTGAGAATCTTAAAATTGAAATCTCCAGCTATGCAATGACAGGACTAAAATAGTTGCTGAGTTTGAGAGTGTGTTAAGTGATTTGTGGATATATTTAATTATTTTAATCATAACCTCATAGAAACAAATGTACTAATCACATCCAAGAAAATTCAGTAAAAATAGGGTAAACCTCACAAGCTATTGGAAAAAGGCCTCAGGTTTTCAGCACAAGTTCTTTCCTTTATTGCTGGGTCAGTGTTCAGAGATTCACTGATCACATCTCAGGCTGACCTTGGCACAGCAGGAAAAGCCTTCTTTGATAGGAAGAGACACCAATACCTTTCAGTTCATCTGATAAACCAGTGAATTCTTTTCATACATTTTAATTGCCAAGATCCTAGGCAGGGAAAAGGTCACGTGGTCTTCACCATGCAGGGAGAAAAAGCGTGGGAACAGTAAATCATAAAAGATGATGGCTGAGGAGCTTTGAGTTACCACTAAAATGTGTGTTTCCAGAGTTTCACTATTGTGTGGGAAGGACCTTGCTCTTCCAGGAGAATCTCTGTCTAGAACCCAGGGATCTCCTCTCTTAATTTGCTGAAGATTGTCCTCAGAGAAGTACTCAAAGTCTTCTAAAAACTGCAATCTTTTAAGTCTTGTGTGGAGTTCTGAGACCTGGAGCACAGAACTGTTTGTACTGGTGCCTGTGCTCTCATGATGGTTTTAGACTCTCACTCTTGTCAGAGTGCCTTTGTTAAGCACTGCAAAGGTACTTTGGAAGAAGTGAGTACTGCCCTGCGGAATTTAAAACCTGGAAATGTGAAATTGGTGGAAATTGGGGTCTTTGTAGATATGGAAATTATTGAGCTTAAAGATTAAACTGCTGGTTCCAGGATTACATGGTGGTCTGGAGCAGCAGAACGCCTGTAGATCATGGCTTAGCAGTGTAATAAAGAGCATCTTAATTTTCTGCTCATGTCACTATGGAGCTGGCAAATTTATTTTATTTTAAGAGAATTCAGTGTTGGGCAGCTTCTGCTAGAAAAGAGTGGTTAAGGCTTATTAGTGCACCTTCTCTCTTGGTACATAAACATACAGAGGTGGAAGTGCCTGCTCCCATCTTCTCCCATCTTTCCCCCCTTTTGTGCTTGCTGTGTGTTTGCCAAGAGGAACCCAGATTTACTGAGGGGGCAGAAATAATGAGCTCCTGCTACATTTTACCTTGTCATCTCCAAATGCTGTAGCACCTCTCATCATCTAAAAGTCAAGGGCTGCAGGGAAGTGTTGTCACTGCAACGCAGCCATTTTTGTGTCATAATAGCAAAGAGGAGAATAGAAATAGCAAAGCAGGGGCTGGTGTGTCATGGAGCAGTAGCAAACATTACATGCCTGAAGGTTGTCCTACTGTTGTGGAGAAACAATAGGGATCTGTCAATAAAAGAGAACAAAAGAATCTTGTGTTATGCAACAGCAAAGGGGGGAAAATCCCCCCATAGCTGAAGTATCAATGCACAGTACAGCTTCTGTGAGTGAGGGGGAGAAGGCTTGTTTTATTCCCTCCTAACAGAGGGTCATGTTGGATTGAGATTTAGCTGGCCCAGCTACCCTTACAAAAATGAGATCTATCCCAATATATGCATAAAGGATTTCTTAATTTTTTTTAAAGCATAAGTTTGGTAGGAATGTTTTGGTGGATTGAGATTTTGGTGACAAGTAGAAGTGATCCATCAAATTTTCCTTCCTTTCTTTTTCCCCTCTCAGATTTTAATAATATGTGTGAATTACTATATGTATTTTCTTCCCAAGGACAGGGAATGTGAACTTCAAATGAGCATCTTGGCAGCAGGAGTGTAGCCTGTACAAAACCAAGTGTGCATGTGGACCACAGGCCTTGCAGGCCTTGGCCTCTGGAGGGGCCACGTGGCTTTGGAAGTTGGCAGAGATGACTGCAAAAAATAATGAGCTCATGACCTGGCATTTTGAGGCAGAGCGAGAAACTCAGGTATTGATCAGAATATTTCCAATTGGGATCCCAGAAGTGACTGCTGCAGCTAAGATTTCACACGCTCTCTCTCACTGGGAGCCTGGATTTAGAAAAAGATCTCTGCAGAAGATTCCCAGGATGAGAAAGAACTTTGAGAAGTGTAAAAAGGACACCAGGCCTTGCAACACCAGTGCTGGTTGGGGTAGTCTTACCTGCTGAGTGCCTGCACTCACACATTTTTCTCCTTGACATTTTCTGGTCAAACACATTAGCCTTGCTTCTTCTACTCACTAGAAATATGAGTGAGAAAATGGATGTCACTTGGTATCCAATAGTGACTTCAAAAAAGTCTAATTCAAGATTTAGGTCCTTCTAATAGTGGTGATATTAGACTGATTTTTGGGCTGCAGGTCCTATGTAATTTAGAAGAGATAAAGAAACAGATCAAACTAAAACTCTCACATTGTGTTTAAAAATCAGAAATTAAAAAATACAGAAACAGATTGGCGTGGGTGTGACAATATCTGTTGTTGTGTTGTAAATAACTTTATACAAAATTGAACTAAATAACGTAAACTGTGTGTGCATCTACTCCTTTAGTCATCAGTTTAGTGATCATATTTAAGTTTATATTTTCTTTCATCAGATTATGGTAGTGTAAGCTCTTGCTCTGCTTCTGCATCACCACGAGGGCACACAGAACCTAATTCTTCAGTGGACTGAGTCCTATCCCAGGTAAGGATGGTATAGGAAACAAAACCAGATAAAACCCTGCAGTGGTGCAAGAGTCACCATCTCATGCTGGTTTACAAACTGGATATCAAGCTGACTTAAAAGACAGGAACAGTTGGTTTGTTTTGTTGTTCTTATTTTATGATGATAGTCTAATTCTGGGGTTTATATTAGTAATATCAAGGAGACTTTCTCAGTATTGCTAGTATTTGAAAAACAAAATTTATTGTTGTTTTTAAATGGGAAATCTGCTTTTGGCCCAAATCAGAAGCCAGGTTTTTGATTAAATCATAATTGACTAATTGCCACTCATAAATCCTTGCCTACCAGACACAGTTTTACTGGAGAAAAGTGGAATGGGCTCACCTAACTAGACTGTCAGGTACTTTTGTCATGTAATGCAGTAGAACAGCTCATTCCTTAATTGTCTGTCCTTCTAGTGCTGCAAAGAGAATCCTTCTGGTCGTGGAAATACAAGGCAAGTTTACAAAAATGTTAATTTATTAAATTTTAAAATACTTTGATGTTCAAGAGAAAACTTATAATTCAAAATGTGATTTATGTTCTGTTATCTCATGTCTGGCTGAACTGGCTTGGAAATACTGTCTGTGTTTAAACATGGAACAGCCTGACAACAGCCCTGGATAATACTTTTTATTGGCAGTGATCAGTTCAGGTTCATGTTGAGCCAGTCTGAGGATGAAGGTCCTAATTCAAGGAAGGAATATGCAAGTTCTTAGGATATCTCCATTTAGAAAATTGTTCAGAGATATGTTGGCTCTAAATAATGTGTTTAAATAATATGGACTTTAGTGAAGGTTTCACAGGAGGCCTAGAGCTTGCTGAATAGGAAAAAACACCAGTAAATATCAGAAATATGTTAAACTGAAATACAATTTTTGGATAACAAGAAAAAATATTAATTTTGTTGTCTTTTTTTCTTTTTGCATACTGTACTAACTGTACTGGTAATACAAAACTTGCATATGCTTACATGAATTCATGTGCAAAATTAACCTTATGTGGTTTTCAGATGCGAAACCTGGCTTGCAAAATAATGTCCACAAAGCAGAGATTTGATTGCAGTCTTCAGTGAAAATTAGCAAAAAGTGGTTTATGTAAAAATTCAAACATTTTTGGTTTTTTTTGGTTTTTTTTTTTCCTGTTTGCAACCTGAATGCAAGGTGACAGACTGCTTAAGCAGTGTTGTTTTACCTAAAGTGTGTGGCACAGGATCTGCTCTCAAGCTACTGCATTTTAAAAGCCATCCAGCAGCGGTTTAAAGTAAGCCAGGTTAGACTGGAGAAACAAACTGTGTTCTGTCATTAGCCCCTGTTCATTAGTTTTAACATTTGAAATTGGAATGCCACCTGGGTGAGACTGTATTGGATTATTTTCTGCAGTGCTGTCTGTCTTAATGTGGTGCTGACTGTTATTCTTGCATCTCCAGAATGCAGACTGGCATGAGTGTGAAAGGCATAATTCTCATTACATGTGCAAAGCCAGGCAGCTAGGGAAACAAGCTTGACTAAATGCTTGCATTTCAACCAGTGGTGCAGCAAACTAATGTTGGTTCTGAAAATGAAAACTGTTTCATCAGCTGAAAACACTGTGAGCTTTAAGAATCAGTATTTATAAAAAGAAACCGAGGACAATGTTGATCAAGTTAACCCTCTTCAGTTTAAAAGCATCAGAAGGAAAATCCCTGTGAATAATGAAGGTACTTTTGACTAATAACAGTTACTGATTTTATGCTGAAGGACACGTGTGGCGCTTTTATTTTGACTTGATGCATTCCTTGGCAGCAGCAGCCAATAAAAATGGATAGAAATGTTCAGTACCAGTGGCTGTTTCAAGGACTCCTGTAGGTCAGTTTTTCCAAATATGCTTTAAAGCTAAGTAAGTTGCATCAGCAGAGTCTCAGTTGTCCTTGAGAGCTTTAGTACCAACTTAGAGCTCCTCCCTTTCACCTCAGGATGTAATGGTCCCTCTGTATTTGTGGGCTGGCAGTACTCTTGTTTGGAGCCCTGCCCTGCTCTTGCAAACAAGCTATACCCATTTGCACTGCTCAGCTTTTATAGCTCAAAAGCATCTTTCATCTATTTTTGTTTTTCTTTCCAAATGCCCACATGGCTGTTTATTAGTGTGTGTGACAGCTTAAATGGCCCTTGTCAACAGTGCCCAGTTACAGAAGTGTCAATCTTCATTTGTGACGTTGAAACAAAATGATCTCGAAACGAAAGTCTCATGTATTCCTTAAAATATAAAGTGATATCTCTGGAATATACTCTGTGAGGCTGAAAACAATTCAAAGAGTAATTTGTGCTCTATAGCAGATGAATATGGAATAAAGAATGTTAAGATTTTTAAAACTTTTCTTTGGAAGACCAACTTGTGCTAACCAGCAAAGTTCTGGCCCCACTTGAATCCCAGTGGTTATAACAATACTGTTTGACAACAGTAGTTATGACATAGAGTAAAGGGAGTAGCATTAGAAAAAGGAATATGTGTCAAATGCAAAATGAAGGGGAAGAGAAAAAAGAAGAGAAAAAAGGGGGTTAATTTCTAGTAGTTCCAGCAATATTTCTTTCCTGGAACATTGGCTTTTTTTAAATTCTTAGTGTTTTTTAAATAGAGAAAGGAACTCTGCCACCACTGAAACTAAAGGGTAAAACTAAGGGGTAAAACACTAATTCCTTGCATGATCAGGGTTTGATCCTTACAGTCCTCAAACACTGCTGACTGTGCTCTGTGGGGAAATCAGATCTGCAAACTCTAAAAATAATGATTTGCCTTTGTTTTTCTTACATAACTTTGTGAATAACTACTGAAATCAAGGATGGATTCAAGACTACAAAGTGTTCAGTAAAACAGTGTATGGGGGAAGTGGGAGCAAAGGATCTGCTTCCAGAATACTTGATATGAAGCTTAAGTTGGGAAACATCCAGAGAAAATGTTCTGTGTGTGTGTGTAGGCACAAGGAGTGCAGTAGTGTTTCCCAGATGTATTTTTTCGGTAAAAGTTTAAGCATGGAAAAGGATTCCTTGAACAAACTTTTATCCACCTATTTCAGTGTAAACCTGTTTGGTATGTGTAGGTAAAATCAGCCTCAAAGATATTCCATCTTTCTTACACTCCTACTGTTCTCTCTCTCGACAACACAACTTCAGGCTGTTTATAGATCATCCAGAGGAGAGAAATACTCTGCTTACATGGAGAGAGAGTATGCATACTTATTAGAGTATCAGTCTTTTTGAAGCAGATAGAGCAATTAAAATTATTTAATCATTATAATTTATGTGCATAATATGTGTATAATTTATGTGTAGACAGCAGAGGAAAAAAATCCCTTTACTGGGGAAGTAGGGCTTAGAAAATTGAGAGGTGAGCTATCGGTGTGAGAGGTGACTGCAAATTTCAATTTCATACTTTCCCTTTTCCTATTCACTGTTGTTATTTTATGAGCCTACTTCTGTGAAAAAGTTAGTCCTAACCCAGACCTCTTTAGAGGAGAAGCCTGAGAATTAGAGTGGCAGTGCAATGACCTGTGTGGGGAAAGAATTTGAAATATCCTGCATGTACCGTGTCCTGTGGCTTCCCAGTACAAGGGGGGTAACTTGATTTTCTTTTTTTTCTGGTGTATTTTTCAGCACTCAGTGATGTCCCTTTTGATTGCTATAACAGTAGTTTAGTTTTAAGAGTTCACCAACCAAACACAAAAATCCATGAGATCCAAAGATCTTGTCATGGCTCTGTTAGGGTGTCCCTGTCCTGGAATTTTCAAGACACAGCTAGAACCGCTACTGATACAAGGCTTTCATGGAAATCCATAAATTGTCCTGTAAGCCTTTATTAAACTGGAGGAAAAGGTGACCTACTTGATGAATAAAGGATGGACTGTGCTGGGCAGGCTGGAAAAGGTCAAGGAAACACCATAGCTGTTGTCTTTAAACATATTAAAATACTGCCCTTCAGCACATTTTTTATGGTAGTCTGTAGCTCAGAATTAGAGCAGTGTAAGATAACCTTTCCTCCCATCCCGTGCCTTTTTTTTTTTTCTTTCTTAGTTTTCTTCTGTTTTTCTGAAACAACTATCCCATTTTCCAAGGTGTTTCAAAAAATACAAAATACAAAAAATACAAAAATGTATTTTAGGTGAACTGGCATCCATACTCAATGAACAAAGTCTCTGATTTAGGAAAATACTCAAGACATGAACATCTTTCATTTCCAAAATTACTTGTCTTTAGGTCAGGATTATGGGCTATGAAAATTATGATTTATTGTGCTTCTTGGTTTTCAAGTAACTTTGTTTTAAAATAGGTAATTGTTTTTGTTGTAGTTGTTGTTTGAAGGGCACTGGGTATCTGAAGAAGCTGCCTTAGGTGTAATAAATACATGCACAGACAACCAGTGTGTGAACATATATTACCCTTTGTCTATGGGAATAGTAAACAGTGACTATGTGGTGTGTTAAGACCTAAATTAGTCTTTTGTGCCACTGGAATTTTTTACTTTAATGAAATATCAATTCACTTGGCATTTTTATGAACAGCCACTGTTTTTCTTTCTTTGTTTTTAGTGAAGCAAAATCTTACAGGGCTGCACTTTACTACCTTTTTTACTTACTATTTTTGGCGTGTCCTGGTGGCTTTGAAAAACCAATTTACTTCCCATTTAACTTCTCCTGCCAACTTGACTAAAAACGACACGATTGCCTGCAAAAATAGAATAAATGCACAGGTGAGGAGAAAATCATATTAAAGAACATGCAGGTTAGAGCAGAGAGTGATACAGCTGAGGGGGCAGAGGCTGTTGTCACAGCTATAAAAACAGCTGTATTGAGTTGCATGTAGTATAATATTACAGTATAAATATAGTATAGTCTGAAGTATAATAGGAAAGCAGAGCAGATGAAACTGGAGAATTTCAGCTGTGCCACTCAAGGCAGCTCTGTTGCACTGGGTGAAATTATGTTAACTTTTAATAAATAAGGCTTCCCTTTGAGGTACTTGCTGAAATGTGACAACCTTCTCAGCAAAGCTGTGAAAACTAGAAATATCATTAAATGTGGCTGGTTACAGCAGCTCTGCAGGGGTGCAGTGAACAAATGGATTTATTTCCAGTGGAGGGAAGGAGTCCCTTAGCTTTGCCCTGGCTTTGGCTTAGGATCTGATTCTGTAAAATTCAGAGTGACTTTAAAAGTGCTAATAAAACACAACTCCTCCTTTAAGTCTGTGTCTATATCACCTTTTGAGAATTTTCAGTAATAGTTTCACAGCTTTTCTTATGAATCCTAAAACAATCAGCCCTCTTCTTCCTTTTGTTTGAGAAGGATTTAAGGGTTTAGTTGGGTTCTTATGAATGTTACTGATTATTGCACTGCACTGCAATTGCTGTTTAGCTGCTGTGTTTTCCAGTGATAGGATATTTGAACTTCAGAAATGTAGTAATAGTGACCTTCAGGATGCTTTAGGAAAGACCAAAACCTTGCAGTGATAGATGGAGGTAGCAAACAGGGAGAAATAAACAGTCATACTGGTGTGACTATTGTTTTTAGAGTAAAATTCTCATTCTGTTGCAATATGAACCACAAAACTGAGCTGCTCAGTGAAATGGTGACATGCCTTCAGTTTTCTCTTGGGTCACTAGTACAGAGCAGAGAATATGGTACATGTATATAGCCAGTTCAGTCTCTGTTATGTCAGGGAACACCACGGGTTAACAAGAAGAGCAAAGCTGTATAGATGTTTTTCACAACTGAGGGGCAACTCAGGCTGTGTAGTTTCTGTCCAGTTCATCTGGAGATTAACAAATTACAGCTGCTGCAGACTTGAAATTTATTTGCAATGGTGGTAGATACAATTCTGTAGCCATTCTTCCCAAAGCCTAATTTCCTATTTTATGCATGTTGAATGCAAATCCAAATGCTTGCTCTGCAGAAACATGGGTGCAGAAAACAGATTTTAGTTAAACTTCATTAAAGTTTTAAATAGATGAGTACTATAAGGCGTTCTTTTTAAAGTTTGACAGCAGATGATTTCATAATTTCCTTCAGATTAGGAGTAACTAGTTTATAATAAAGCCAGGAAAAGCAATCAGCTTTAAAATTGAGGTTATCTACTCCTTTATTCGCTGTACTACCTACTGTTTGATGAAGATTAATCAATTCACCCCACGTTCTGTTCTGCAAATACAGAGGCTATGAAAGCTTCTTAATCTGAGTCTGAAATACTCTTGCTGTTTCTGAAATGGAAGCTGCCACACCTTGTCACCGAGTAGATGCACTGGGCTCATCCTTTTTCACTCTGTAAGATCTGTAGCTTTCCCCTTAGCAGAGTTGGCCAAATTGTTTGCAGTGTGAATTTGCTTAGTAAGGACTCTGTGTACTGTGCCTGCATTTAGTGAACTCCTTCCACCAGTCTGGGAACTGGGAGGGTGTTGGCCATGTGGAGGGTTAGGAGGATTGATTGTGTCGGGATAACGGTTTGTGAAGGAGATGAAGGCGCTGGTGCTGGGCATCTTTCCCTCAGAGTTTTTCACTGTAATAATCCATAGCAAAACCTGGTGTTCTGATTTTAAAACTAAATATTTTAGTATAAACTCACCTTGAAGAAGGTGGACCCTTCCTCAGTTTTAAACTTTGGGTTGACAGAGTTTCTTCTTCACAGAATAATTTAATCCCTAAGTTCTTGAGAACCGTAAAGCCCAGACCAAGCAGTGATTGCTCACTTTATTTATCGAGGCAAATTAGATAATAGGAACTTAGGTGTTGCTTTTTTGGGTTTTTTTTTTTGGCAGCTTGAAGGTCTTTCAGTCTTTTCAGTTTTTATAGATAGCTAGATCAGGGATCTGTACCAGTTTAAGCCAAGACAATGACTCTCCTCCACGATATGCTGTAAAGGGTTTCATACTTGCTGTCCTCTGAAAATGCTCTGCACTACTGGATCTGTAGGTTGCTGTTGAACTTTGAACTAGGAGTCAGTGGATAAAACCTCACTGCTGAGACTCTTATTTTCCAAGCAGCATTCAGAGGGAGCTGGAACTGGGCAACCAAGAGCTTATTGGAGTCCCAAAGTGAGTGGCAGTGAGTGAGCCCTCGGCCTGTCACCACAGGCCTCTGTCAAACAGCAGAGGAGAGCCCTGAAAGCAGCACAGCAATCTGGCAAGAGGAATTTTTCCAACAGCAGGGATGGAATCTTAAAAAAAAAAGAAAAAAAGAAAAAAAGAAAAGAAATAAAAAAGGTTAAAAGATAACTTTTTCCAGCTGGGTACAACTAGCACGGAAGGTACCGGGAGGTGGGCATGGTGATGGAGGTTAAAAGGCATTTTGCTCTTTACTTTCATTGTGGTTTGAAATAGTTCTCTGTGGAGGGGGGACTTACCACCAGGGTTTTGTGTTTGTCAGCCTTTTGAGGGAGAGACATGAGCTACAGAACAACGTCAGGAGAGGGCTGGTGATGGTGAAACATTATTAACATTATTCCCCTTTCCTTTCTGGTATTTATTGGAGGTCTCGCGTCTGTCGCTCTCCAACTCAAGAACTCACCTTTCACTCCTTCCAAAGAGACTGTAATCAGTAGTAGCCCACTGAGCTAATTGTTTGCTTGTTTCTGTGTTTTGAAACAGCAAAATGAAGAGAGAAATGGAAAGAGGCAGGCTGCCTTCTTAACAGAGTCCCAGAAATAAGTTATTTTCTGTGTGCTGAACAAGCCTGCAGCCCGAGTCTCTTTTCTCTGGAAGTGACATATTAGTCTCCAAGTTCCTTAAAAAAGAAGAAAATTACTGGCCAATGGGGCCATTTATTTTTGTTTCAGTGTGTTTAAGGAAAAAGAAACACAGTAGGTATGGTCTGGATCAAAATGAGTAGCTCACTCTAAATTCCCCCTCCCTCCCCTTCCTAATTCACAGAACAAATCCCCATGGTGGTATTTTAAGGATGCTGCTCTAAATTTTGTTGCCCTTCCAGTTAAAATAAAATATATTTTTTTTGCAACTTTGAGGGAATTGGGTGTAGAGAACTCCATGAAATAATGGATTCATAGTTGAATAGCTCTCTTAGCTATTTCTCTATTGCACCCAGGGACTCAGCTGCATATCAAAGAGCAGAAATTCATACATAGGTTATTCTTTGACCAAATTTACTCCTTTCTACAAAGAAACCTGCAAGTAAAAAAAAAGTAGATATGATTCATGTTGAGTAATAGAGCAGTGGCTAAGAAGATATTACACTCTAAATTTTTAGTAATCAAAATGCATGAGAGGAACAGGAGGGATGGGGTGGGGGGAAAGATGTGAAGAGGTGAATTAACCTGTCTCAAACAATGTAGTGGTAAAGCTGGACTATTCCTCAAGATCCAGTGTTTCTGTTGCATTTTGAGATGTATTTGTTGGGGTGACCTTGCAGAACTATTCCCCCAGGTTGGAGCTTGGGTCACTCTTTTGTATGGCAGTAACAGTAGTAAATTGGTTATAGAGTTCCTAAGGTGCTTGCTGTTAGATGTGAAAGGAACAAACCTCTGTGTGTTGTAGGCTTGTTGTAGGCTTTCAGATTTCTTTCATTATTTCAGTGGTCTTTGCATGCCCTTGAGTGTAATTTTTTTCTTCTGTGGAAGAATTCAGTTGATGAGCAGTATTTTTTTTCTGCTGCTGAGAATATATGTGTTTTTAAATGCAGAACCGGTATATTTAATATATGTATCATACATATTTGTGTATATTATGTATCTATCAGAGTTACAGCTAAAGGCAGCCCTATCTTAAGTAGATGAAGAATGAAGTCCATATTTAAGCACCATGGGTCTCCTCTGGGTGCATTGTGACCTCTGGCTTCCCTCCAAGTCTGTGCTGATCACACTTCAAACACCTTACTGAGTGCACTGAGATTTTACATGCATGTATATAAGCATAAAAAGTCTAGAAAGTCTGGAAATCCATGTGGAAATTGCATCTGAACTCTTGGAAAGCAGCCAGAGCAAATCTGTGAGAAAATGAATATCTTTTTTTTTCCAGCGAGCTGGGCAGGGTTTGGTACTCAGGTCTCTCCTGGGCACTTAGAGATGCACTTACATGCAGTAGAGTTTTAATTGTGCATTTCCCCATTATCCTTAGCTCTAAATTTGTCTTCCAGCAGCAGTGCTACATGCTGAGAGTCACGAGGCTTTTTACACCCATGTCCATGACGATGTCTCCTTTAATGAAATGCGTTGTGTAATTAATAGTTTTGTTTTAGAGCATGATGTCAGCAGCAGGAATGGGGAGTCCAGTTCTCCAGCCTCCCAGCTGAGCACTTAATTAATAGGCCCAAACTGATGCTTTGTCAGCTCAGAGCAGCCAAAAGCACTTTGTGTTTTATTCCTTCTGGCTGTGATTTCAACCTGGATCATGTCAGTGTTCCATCTGTAGCTGTGTATTCTGATGGGCACGTAAGGGATGGCAGGATAAAAGATGTTTGGAATGATAATCACTCGTATTTCTATCCAGTGTGTTTCCTCCAGGTCCTGCACTCGGTGACTGCTGACTCACTGCTGTACAATTTTGGTTGGATCTCTGAATCCCTTCTGAGTGCCCTCAGTCTTGTAAACCCTGGAAGCTGTTTTGTGCTTGCAGCAGCAGTAGAGTCTCTCAGCCTCTGGAGATCTCTCCCTATATGCTGCCAGTGTCAAGACTAAATTATGGACCCATACCCACCATATTCTCCACTGAGATAAAGCAGCTGGCAGAGAGGTCTTGTTTCTGCTTACAGAGGTGTTTCTTAATAAGCTCCAGCAGATCTAGGAACAATTGGATCACTAGAGAGTTTCTCAAGGGGGCACTTGAAAGATTATGGACACTTGAATTTTCAGGTTTGATTTTCATGCCTGCAGGAGGCAGAGTGGGGTAGGATTTCAGTCTTTCCCTGGAGCTTCTTGCTTTACCTCTCTTTCTCTCCCTGTGAACTTGGTGCAACTGAAGGAGGAGGGAAGGAGAGGGCAAAGACACTCAGCAGAAATCAGTCAACTACAATAAAAACACAGAAATGTTTTAAAGCTGCCTTTACTGCTGAGACTGGAGGGACTAAAGGATTTTGAAATTGTTAATAGGGCATCAGAGCTATTGCAGAGTCTGGTTGTCCCTGGGTTTTGAATTCCCAATCAGATTTTTGAAATAGTATAGTATTTCATGTTTGATTTCAGCCATTTTAATCTCCAACAAGGAGGAGGAATCCAGGGCAATGGTGCCAGCTGAACTGTGGATGAATGCTGGGGCTGGAGATTGTTTTCAGTGACATTTGCTGCAATAGCCTGGGATTGCCAGGCTGGATGCTTTTCTCCCTGTTCAGAGCCCCTCTCCCCAAGAGCAAAGGAAATGTAGCTTTCAGGTACTGCTGTCACTGAGAAATGGTGTAAGATATTACTTAACTCTGTTCAATTATTTATTTGGCCAGTAGTGTAAAGAGCTACTGTGGTTTTGATCCAAGAGTGACTTGCCCACAGCCTAGAAGGGGAATAATGGGGTGCATGGGCAGAACTGACTTTGAGTCCCTGACCACTGGCTTAGAGGCAAGACATACAAATGCAAGGAAGAAAGGTTGCAGGAAATTCCAGGCATGCCAACCCTTGCTGCTTTATCTGTAGCACCAATTGCTGTGATGCCTAGACTGTTTTACAGGGAAATTCAGTCTTTATGATGTGGTCTCCTGGGAGTTCTTAAGCAGACTTTTCTGTTCCTCATCCTCAGTAGTAGTGTAAACTCTTAATGCCTGCTTCTCAAAGGTCTAAATTTAAATGTAAAGCCTGTGAATATAGTAATTACTTTCCTCATGTCTTTGCAGACTTGCTGACAAAGCATTCAGGGACAGAGAAGGCATAAAATGAGCAAGCAGGTGATAGGCATGTTTTTATGGAATTCAAAGTGCAGTTGTTGCTTCTGTCAGCTGAAAAGTTGTGTCTGAAAGAAACTGCTAACCAAAATGCAAGAGCTAGATAAATTTAAATGTAGAAATATAATATTCCTCTTCCCCTTCTTCCCTTCTGTCCTTGTAAAAATAAGATGTTTGGGCATTTTGGATAGTTTGATGTCACTGTGTCAGGGCTTGGAGTTTCAAGCTGTGTATGGTTTTTGTGATTAAAACCAGCACCAAAGTATGGACTAGAAATCAGGTGAATTTTTTTTTTTGTGGTAAACCAAAAAAAACCCCACCTCCATGACAGAAATGGTTTTACTCCTGGAGTCAGAATGTATATCCATATGGCCCGTTTAGGATTCACCCTGAGGATCCTCTGGGGATTCAGGTTACCTGCAGGGCTTGAGGATTGGGTTACTTTTTATTTTTGTCTTTTAGGACCCAGGATTTTTTGGTGACAGAATCATACTTAAAATTTACATACATTCTCCTAAATCTGATGGTGTACTTGTAAAATTAATTCCCTAAACAGCTGGATTTGAACCATTTCAGATTTTAAAACCTATGCATTTTGACACAGTGCTTCTGCCTGAGCTTAGGGGTGGAACAAGCAGCCTGTACCTGTGGGCAGTGTTGGCTTTTCCAGAACTTGCTTTATAAAGTGCCCAGAAGATGGTGCCATGGTGTTGGTTTTGACTACAGGAATGCTGAGATCTGGAGATTTCCCTTGGGTTGAAATGAAATGAGGTAATTTCATGTGCTCTGATCGGAATGTAACATTTAAAAAAAAAAAGAATTAAAAAAAATAACTGTAGAGGTAATGTGTGTTTTTGCTGCAGAAAGCAGTTGGATTTGATACACATTTCTCAAATACCTCCCCTGTCCTTATAAATGCTTCTGAAAACCAGTTTTTTAGGGAAGCCATGACTTTGCTTAACCCCTGTATGTGGAGAAGTGCAGTCATTGTCACCCGTGGCTATTGCAGCTGCTGACCTGGTGGGGTTTGGCACCTTTGCCTCATGGGAGGAACAAGAATTGCTCAATGTCTCTAGTAGGCAAATCAGTTCCTAGGAGAGTATGTCTGCAGTTTAGAACCAGCTGGTAGTTTAAAACCAGCTAATTTCTACCCCAAATAGTAATTTCCTGATGTTAATACTCAGTGCCAGGCAAGGCATCTCTGTATTTCCACTTAATGACGATTAATTACAATTTGTTAGAAGGCTGTTTTTTGCACAGATAAATAAACAAAGCCTGTTTGTTCTTGGTGCTGCCCTTCTCATACAAATCAAAGGGTTCATTTGGTGCTGGTAATTGCAGGACAAAATGCTGGCCAAAGCAAAGTTGAGCAACTTTGTACACGACAGGCTGAGATACCAGTTCTGTGGATGAGCACAGTTGGTTACATCCCCTTCACAACTCCTAGGCAAAAAACCCTCCAGCAAACAAACAGATAACCCCTACATGTTGTGTTGGGTCACAATTAGCAGAAATCACAGTAACAAAGAGTCTTACTAGCAGAGCAGTGCAAAGATCATATAAATTAGGGGTTTTTTCCCTGAGTCTCTTAAGATGTGCCCACCAATTTGTCAAAGCTTCTGGGAGGCTGCAATGTTGAAAAATGCATGCTGAGAGATGGAGAGAAGTTGTACAGCTCTGCAGAGAATCCTTTGCAGCAGATGTTTGCTGCTTCTGTGTTCTCTTTTACTCCATTTCTGAGTAAGTCACACAAGTTTAGCTTTGGAGCCAGAAGCGATGAGTGAGGAGAAAATCATGCTGCCTTCAGAGACAAGAGTCAAACTGCATCTAGAACAGGATGCACAAATTCCTTCCAGGGTTACACAGGCTCGCTTCAAAACTTTGTTCATGATGTTTAAAAGAACCATTAAATTACTTGCCAACCTCCTGTTAATAATGGAAAAGTCCTCGTAGAACTTGAATACCTGAACAATGGAGATGGCCCAAAAGTGCAATAGGTTTTATTGTAGTTGTGAAACCGCAGTCTATAAATATTTTAAATCTCTTAAAATTGTGTTCCTAACTCTCCCTTTTGTGGGCTCCTGAATGCAGCGTTAATGTGAAAGAAATACTTCTGGAAAACCCAGGGAAATGCAATCAAATCCAATTTAATATTGACCTACCTACAGCCTTGTGCCTGCTGCTGGGTTTTGGTGGTAAATCATCCATGAGCCACTTACTGTTTATTTTAACAAATGTGAGCACTGGAATCCAAGTTCACATCCAGAGTTCAAATACCAACTTCTTTAGGCTGCTGTGGGGTGGAAGCATGGAAGAAGCAGTGAGCCTAGTTCTTGGAGGGGGAAATATAACACTTGTTGTGTTCTTATCGATATTCTTTTTAGTTTAGCAGCCACTGATGCAACTCCTCTGTCGAGTGACAAGTCACCCAGTATGATGTGTCTTACCTGGCAAGTCTCGTTGTGGCACAGACCTCGTGAGGTAGCAGGGAAGGACATCTGCCACATCCTGTGGGCTGGTGCAGAGTATGTGATGCCACTGGGTTTTGAATCCTTTTCCAGCCTTTAATTCTGTGACCGTTTTTGACTTAGAGAGTTTCTTGCTTGCCATGCAGGGGGTTAATTTGCAACATAACATCAGCAGGCCTTTCACTGAGAGGCAGTGTCGGATTTGCTGACTGATGTGCTTTTTGAAAGTGCTCTCTGCTAAATTGGTCCTGATTAATAAAATATATGAAGATAAAAGAAAAATTAGTCCTCCCTAGTTGAGAGTGGGGTTTTTTTGTACTTATGACTAATTTACATGTGTAGCACCTTTAGTGCCTCTATGCTCTTTTTTTTTCAGGTGATTCTGCTTGCATTTTTGGCCTTCAAATGCAGACTTGGTCTAAACTGGAAACTCTGTAGTTGCATTAGTACAAGGCTTTTTCTAAACTAATAATCCTTGGTGAGAGGCAGTGCTACAGCAATGCAGCTGAATGGCTTTTTGATTCACACAGAATTCCAGAATATGCTGAGTTGGAAGGGACCCACAAGGATCATCAAGTCCAACCCTCAGCCCTGCCCAGGACCCACCCCAAGGGTCACACCATGTGCCTGAGAGTGTCATCCAAATGCTTCTTGAGCTCTGGCAGCCTTGGTGCTGTGCCCACTGCCCTGGGGAGCCTGGTCAGTGCCAACCACCCTCTGGGGGAAGAACCTCTTTCCAATATCCAACCTGACCCTGCCCTGACACAACTTCAGGCCATTCCCTCAGGTCCTGTCTCTGGTCACCCCAGAGCAGAGCTCAGGGCCTGCCCCTCCTCTGCCCCTCACGAGGAAGTTGTAACTGCACTGAGGTCTCCCCTCAGTCTCCTCCAGCTGAACAGACCAAGTGCCTTCAGCTGCTCATGGCTTCAAATCAAGGCCCATCACCATCTTTGTTGCCCTCCTTTGGATGCTCTTTCATACCCCTAACATCTTATATTGCAGTGCCCAAAAGTGCCACAATATTCCAGGTGAGGCGGCCCCAGGTCAGAGCAGAGCAGGACAATCCCCTCCCTCAGCTGGCTGGCGATGCTTTGCCTGATGATTGGAGATGCTGAGGTTCTGATGGATTTTCAGGATAAGCTTTCCCACAGTTGTGGCCAAGAGGCAGGAGTCAATCATGCTGGGATTCTTAAAAAGCTATGAAAATACTTTAAAACCCCAACCAATGCACTTCTCAAGGTGTAATTCTTACCAAGTCAAATCCTGAAGCCTTGTCTGCATAAAGGTAAAATTAATATCTGATGTCCCTAGCAAACAAAATCTGAGAAGTCTTAAGTTAGTCCTTCTTTAATAAAAGATATGTCACCATTTTCTTTCCTTCTGTTTTGTCTCCCAGGCTGGTAGCAACATTAGAGTGTACATCAAAGGGAGTGATGCATGGCCTACCTGGGCAACCTTTGTGAGCAAAGAGAAGTGCTCTCTTCCTCCAAGCACGTGGTTTCTCAGTCCTTGGAAGAGCTGCAAACAGATATTCAGTACAGCAGGAGCTTTAGCAGTATTGAAACAGGTGAGCATCTTCCCCTCACCCTGCACAGGTTAACAAGGCACAATAAGGTGATGGGCACGCTTGGGTTCAGTGCACGTGAGCATAAATTGGCTGTTCAGTGTGTGAATGAGCCTGCCCTCATTCCTTGGTTGGTCCTTGAGACAAGTCTTGCCATTTTGCTCCTTGGCTGGAGCCAAGTCCCCGTATCTCTCCCCTGGGCCAGCACTGTGCCTGCCTGGCTGTGAAGTGCAGCTGCTGCAGGTGGTCTGGATTTCTCTTTTGCGAATGATTATTTGAGGAATTGTTTTATTTCGTGCTCCACCTGGGAATTCAGTCCCACTGTGTTTGGGGGAGTCAGCACAGACCAATCAGTTTCCAGAGCTCTGCTTTTCGACTCGTCCAGTGTGATTGCAGCAGGTGTTCCTGCTTTTTAAGGCTGTTAAGATGTTTTATGGACTCCTCTACTGCACAGGGTCTTTTCCTCTCCCCACACTCTGCAATGAGGCAAAAGGCACTTGCTGATTAACCCACAGTGCAATTATTGGGGATCAGTGACTGCAGCAATTGATAAGTTAGTCAGGAAGAGTAAAACCAAGTCAGATGCTTGCAGGGTTGTGCTACTTGTTAGGTACTCTCCTAATACTCAGAAATCAAGTCTGTTGATCTCACATATTAAAGCCTCGGGTATTACTAAATTAAACCGATTATTTACCTATTTGGTTTTCATGTTTGGGAATAGCACAGCTGATATATCTGTTGAGAAAAGGAGAGAGAATGGTGCACAGAGCCCACTATTTCCTGATAAAATGTACATAGCATCTTATGTTTATAGTTATAAGCCTGTCAGTGTCACTCAAGCTCAACTTCCTAACGTGCCAGTTACGGTTAGGAAAGCATATCCACTATAAACAAGAAGTAATTTAAGAGATAATGGAGTACCAGAGTTTAAGTATGTTTTATATCTGTAGAGCAAAGCTGGAAGCAGTGAATGAAAGCCATCACTGTGTATTATTTTTTATCTTTTTGCTTTTAATGGTATGATTTGAATTTTGAATGCTTTGGCTAAGCAGCAATGCTCCAGGGCTAAGTAGGATCTCTTCTGACTCTTTTAGTTAAATAAATCTGAGCTAACTTTTTCAGGGGAAATATTCCAAGATTTCCCGTCCTAAAACTCCAAATTCTTTTATGTATCTATATTTCTTTCAACTGAAATACCTAGTGTATTCAACTGGCATCTTGGATCAGGGCCTTTTGCTTCTGTCCTTCCCACGGCCTTCACCACAAGTGATAATGTGGCTCCTTGACTCTGCTGGAAATGGGACAGGGATGGGATGAGAAAAGTCCTTTCACAGGCTAGGTCTTGCTTGAGACTGTCCTCTCTGCATATCCTGATGCCACTGCAGAACCTGGCAGAAACAGGGCAGAAGAGATTTATGGAGGAGGCCTCTACAGTTAGGGCTACTCAGGTTATAGCAATCATCATAATGAAATTTTTATAACATGGAATACTGAGAAAAGGGCAAGTGTCTCATCAGAATAGCATTGAGTCCCAAAGGAAAGATAAAATTGGTAAGACAGGAGTTGCAGCTTGATTTTTGAAGATTTATCATCCAATTTATTCACTTTTATTCAGGGAGATTGAAGCTTAAACCCCACCTATCACTATGCAAATATCAACAGGATTAAACCATGAAATCTTTGTAGACAAGTATTTAAGTCGACTGATTTCACCAATCAGTTAAACTTTTTCCCCTCAAACGTGCCTTTCACCTCCCTTACCTGCAGCGCAGATCACTTGTGTTCAGTTTGGCCTGCATGGATAATTTCCAGCAGCAGTTCAGGATGTGAAAGAAGGCAAGAATGCCTGCAGAGCTCTGTAGTGGGCTGAGGGAATTGGACATCTGTACTTTAAAAAAGGGCACTTCTGTACCTGCAGTGATCCTATAAGTGTATCTATAGGTAACAATTAGCCCCCTGTATTTGTGCCTTTTGTTCCACTGAGGTGTTGATGTCACCTGTTGCTGGTGTTTCTTGGTTTGGAGGAGGGTCAATCACTGCTTCCCACAGGCTGTTTCAGCCTGAAGAGATAACTACCACAAACATTCTGCCTGATCAATAGTGCATTAAAATCTTTGCCAGGCTCAGAAAGGAAAATGTTAATGTAGTTGCATTAGAAACCAGGGTAAGTGAAGCCTTTGTGACCATCTCTTGCATGTTCAGGCCCTTCCTTCTTGTGATTCTTGCTTAAGGGTCATAGAACATAATGATGGAATCATAGAATCAAAACAGTAGAAGAGACCTCTAAGGTCCTTGAGTCCAACTGTTAACCCAGCCCTGCCAAGGCCACCACTAAACCATGTCCCCAGGTGCCACATTCACATGTTTTTGAACACTTTCAGGGACAGCCACTCCACCACCGCCCTGGGCAGCCTGTTCCAATGCCTGACCACCTTTTCAGTGAAAAAATTCTTCCCAGTATCCAGTCTAAACATCCCTGGTGTAACTTGAGACCGCTTCCTCTTGTCCTATTGCTTGTTAACTGGGAAAAGAGACCAACCTCCTCCTCCCTACACCCTCCTTTCAGGCAGTTGTAAAGAGTGATAAGGTGCCCCTGAGTCCCTCTTCTCCAGGATAACCACCCCCAGCTCCCTCTGCTGCTCTTCACCAGACTTGTGCTCCAGACCCTTAAGCAGCTCTGTTGCCCTTCTTTGGACATGCAGGTGATCCCACTGAGTGAGCCAACTGGCCAAGCACTTTTTTTCCTGCTGTGTTTTCCCCAGCAGGTCCCTTCAGCAACCTCTGTGCCAGTGAGGCAGCCCCAGGGGCTGTGTGAAGGTGGTGGTCCTTTACCACGGATGGGTGATGTGATGTGTGTGTGGAGCTGCAGGATTGGTACATGCCCCTATCTTGGCCTTGAATGTAAATGTGTTTTGGTGTTTGGTTTCAAACAAGTCAAACCACTTGCATCTTCTCAGCTCAAAACTGATGTGGGGAGGCAGCTCTCCTGGCCCCAGCCTTTCCACTTCCTTATCCCTCTTTTCATCCCTGATTAACCACCTTCCACTTTTCTGAAGCAAACAGCTCCTTTGAATTGTCTACTGAGTGTTGCAGTTCTCGGTTTTCCCTTTGTTGTTATTCACGTTGCTGCTGCTTGGGTTGCTTTTGTTATTACAGCTGTTAATATTGCATGATAAAAATGAATTGTTAATTGCTGAACGGCTGAAGAGCAGACACGGGCTGTTCACTGCCTACAGGAGATATGGGAGGCTGTCAAGGACGTCTGGGACCTGCTGTCAGATCAATCATGCACTGGAGGTTTTGCATCAGAAGGTAGTTTTCAAAGTGAGGAGGCAGATCCAGCTAAGAACGTTCCTCACACTGATCTGTTCTCCTTCAAGTGTCAGTCCAGCTCAGTTGTACGTTACTTGCTGGATAGAAGTGGTACCAACTCGTGTTAGTACTGCCAGGAGCTGCTACAAATCCTCTTTCTTTTGGTGTATTTTTCTATCATAGGATTGTCTAAACCCGTGTTTAGACACACTGTGGGAGCTGTTTAGAGACGTTTACCATGTACAAAACCAACTGTGTCAGAGCTCAAGGACGCTGATTTCGGTCTTTGCCTCTTTCCCCTCCTATTCCACCAAGGCCCAGCTGTCTCTATGAGCACACAGTGCTGCCTGTCATTGTGTGCCTGCTGTTATTTAAGGAAAGTCGATGCAGATTTGTTGTTTTCACTTATTTTTGTGAACACTGAGGATATTTTGCCTCCTAGGCAACACACTCCTCATCCCCCCCCAGCTCATTTTTAGCTTTCCCAACAGTATTAGGGAATACTACTTAGAAGCACGGAAGGGAAAAACTGGAGAGCAGCTTGATGGGTCCTTTCATTTGAGAGCAGACAAATGACTCCATTTAAATTTGATGTGATATGACAGTGTAAAGAGCAAATGTAATTTCATGTTGCATTATTATTTATTAGATTTATAACAAAACTGCAATTACAGGGGAGCCTTGCTCGTTCAGATATGCTGAGACAGGATCAGTTTGCACACTAGTTTGACTTAATATTATTGCAGTGAAGCTGCTGCTAGCACTAAAATGCATTCATTAGAGATAGTGGTGAGGGTTTACTTACAAATAATGAATCTGTGACTTAAAAGCATGTGCACTGAGTTCCAAAACCCACCTGTGGTAGCAGTGGCCTCAGAACAGTGGAGGTGGCAACAGACCTTCAGCACAGTGACATTCCTTTAAATCTCTTCAAGTCACTTCTGTGTCACTCCTAAGAAGGAAGCTCTATTTACAGATGGATGGCCCATCAACTGCTTCTGCTTCTGCTGATAAACAGAGTTGGTGAAATGTCAGACCCTCTTCTACCTCTGCCAAAAAAAACACCCCAAGCCCTCTACAGTATCTATTTGCTTGTGTCACAGTTAGGAAAAAGGTGGAATAGTAGCAGACCAGTACAAAGGTGACATGAATTAGTTTTTCTTCCCTGATTCTCTTAAAATATGTCCACCAGTTTTTCAAGAATTGAGAGGTTGCAATGTTGCAAAATGCACAGGCAGCCAAAATAACTTATTTTTGGAAATACTCATGTCCACTGCCTTCCATTTTTCTCCTTGAACCTTCCATCTTAGACAATAGGTAGCAACAGAGGAGGATGGAGAAGGATCCTGGAGAAGATCAGCCCACTTGCCTTTTAATCTGCATTGATTTTATTTCAAAGACATTTGTTTCATCTACAGAAATGAAAATTGCACTGATGAAATAAAACAGTGCTATCTGACAACAGGCTTTCAGGAAGACAGTTCAACAGAGAAATACTTGCTAGTCCACTTACTTTACTTCAAAAGGGCTGTAAGGGGAGGTGATGATATGCTCTGGTGTTTGGTGATTCGACTTTTTTCTTCTGAGAAATTGCACCTAAAGAATATTTCACTTAGAAATCAAGAGAGCAAGAAACTAGAAGGAGCTTGTAGAAGGATAACCAAAGGCTTCCAACACTAAAGGTATCCAAGTCTCCCTTTTCTCTCAGCATGCAGTGTGGATAGCAGATGTCTGGGCTCATTCCCTTGTTCCCCTGACAGCTCACTGCCAGAAAAGCAGTGCTCCCAGGTGGACCTTGGTGCACCACTGCAGACACTGGAGGACTGTTGGCATGTCCTGAAATCCACTTCCAGGCCAGAGTGGATTCACATCCAGACAGCCCAGAGCACGGCTTGTGTCTGCAGCCAGGCCAGATAACCCTCCCTGGCCTTTCATTCTCTGGGTTTTTTCTGTTCTTGCTAAAAAATCAGCCCAATGTGTGTGTTGGAAGGGAAGAACATCAGCATGAAGGCAGAGTGAGTAGGCTGTGCTGGAACTGGTCCATACTTGTAAGTATAAGTTAATGATCAAATGCAATTGTAGTGGAACTCATTTTCTTGAGAGCGTACGTTTAAAAAGAGATATTAACGCTGTGGTGTGGTAATCAGACACTGTGATATCCATGGTAAAATGCCAATGTTCCAGAGATCTGACAAATCCAGCATTTGTTATTTACCTATCCAAAATGCTTGGCTTGGAAAAAGCAGTGCTGAGTGCCAGCAGAAGGGTGTTCATTACAAATTCAGCACAACACGCAGTCAGCTTCAGCAGGGAGCTAGCTGTGGCTCCGCTTATGAGGTAGAAAGTATATTAATTGGTCCATAATTCAAGCTGAAATAAGGGAAGGAGAAAGATAAGATGAGCTGTCAAGGGATAGCTACATTCACTGGTGAATTTTGGGTAGTGAATTGAGGGAAAGGAGCACTTACCCTTGAGAACTGCACAAGATTATTTGTAAAGTCATTAGTCTTATGAATTATTTTGGCTGTTATTGTTATTAATTATTTGTACTGAAGTAACACTTGGAGAAAAGAGTTATGCTAAAAATCCTCCTGACTTCTGCAAAAGCACACAATAAAAAGGTAATCCTTCCCTGAAGAGCTTTCAATCTTAATGCCACTCTATATTCACACTGTTCATCATTGCATCTGATATTTCCACCCTCTCTTTTATTCTGGTACATGGTGCCTGAACCTCTTCCTCAGAGCTGTGTTGGTGTTTGGCAAATATGAAATTCATGCATCTGTACTCTCTTATGTCTGACTATTGTTTGGTTTTCCTCTCCTCAACAGTAGTTCCTGTTCTCACAGTTCACATTTCCCTTTCTTTATTTCTCTCATTTTCTACAACTTCTTCTATTGTCTCAGTCTCCATTTTTAAACCTTTCTCACAATTCTCTTATATTTTCCATGGACTCTTTTTGTCTGCTATTTTCCCTCTTGGTTCTCTTTGCAATTTTGAGGGAGATCTGGGAATAAGCAAATCCTGTCTTTGTTTGTCCTATTGCACTTTTTCTGGTGAATTGTTCTACCCCTCCTCACTTTCCATATCCAGCAAGACTCTGCCAATGAGAAAGGTCATCTGGGGAAAGCACACCTTTTAACAGAGAAGATGATTGCGTTGCATTAGGAAGAGCGTTGGCAGCAGGTCGAGGGAGATGATCCTGCCCATCTGCTCAGCCCCAGGGAGGTGCATCTGCAGTGCTGTGTCCAATTCTGGGCTCCCCAGGACAGGAGAGACATGGGGCTCCTGGGGTGGGTCCAGTGAAGGGCTGTGGAGATGATTAAGGGACTGGAGCATCTCTCTAACAAGGAGAGGCTGAGGGAGCTGGGCCTCTTCAGCCTTGAGAAGAGACAACTGAGAGGGAACCTCATTGATGTCCATCAGTACCTTCGAGGGGATGTCAGGGGATGGGCCAGGCTCTGCTCGGTGGTGCTGAGCAACAGCACAAGAGGTAACGGGCAGGAACTGATGCCCAGGAAGTTCCACCTGAACACGAGGAAGAGCTTCTTTACTGTGAGGGTGACTGAGCACAGGATCAGGCTGCCCAGAGAGGGTGTGGAGTCTCCCTCACTGGAGAGAACAGGGGAACGGGAACAGTCTGGATGCAGTCCTGTGCCATGTGCTCTGGGATGACCCTGCTTGAGCAGGGAGGTTGGAGCAGATGCCCCACTGTGGTCCCCTCCAACCTGATCCATTCTGTGATTCTGATGCTGCACCATCACCCAGGGCTGTGTTGGGTGCCATCAGCTGCTAGAAGGCCCAGCTAGGGGTCCTGGTTCTGGAGAGTCTTCCATACAAGACAACTGCACTGAATTTACTTGGGATGCAACCTGGATTTTATAGAGTTTTATCAATACTAAGTGTTGGGGGCTCCCTGACAAAGTCCTGACATTGTCTGTTGGGTCACGGTGAAGAATCAGAAACCATGCAAAAAGGACCAAGTTAACAGTCAGCAGTTTGTCCTTCAGCTCTGCTGTTAGTTGTGGTGACTCACCATGGTTTGTTTGCAATAATTCCAGCTGTGTTGCCAAAGTAGCCTTTAAACAGGATTGTTGTTTCTGTCAGAACTGTTATTGTTTAAGAACTGCATTTTTCAATTAGGGGGAATACATGAGATCTATTATCTATAACAATCTGTTTTAATGATAACAACGGATATGGGAATTAGTCCAGGGTATGAAATTAAAGATATTTAAATAATTATAGTGTAATCAAGTCAAAATTACCGATGCCTTTATTTGAGGCTAGATTATGTGGAAAACAGCACAAGAAAATAAGTGCTTTGAAATCTCAAAGGCATCAGTATTTGATAGCACATTTGCATATATTGCATGGAGTGGGTTTGCTTTATGTCTGTCAAAGATTTAAAACATAAATAACAGTCACTAGGCTGGGTTTCAGAGGCTTGGGTATGTTGACAGTGACTGTTGTGGTTCAGTTTGCTGGCATGTCTCAGCTGGTTTGGAATGGTGGATTTGCAGCATAAAGGTGAATTTAATGGTGCTCAGCAAAGGTGGCTCAGAAGTGTCTGCATTCTAAATGCCTGTTTATTGGATTTTCTTGCAAAAGTTTCAACTTTTGTCACCTCCCTTCTCCCCTTTCTTATCTGATGCTACACATACTCTATAATGAAAGACAAATGAGTAAAAAGACCCAGGGAGGTCAGAGACATCAGTTCAAGGGACAAATGCTAATTTTCCTGTTGGTTCCTTTGCAGGCTTTGACAAAAACAACCTCTTGTGTAATTCTTTACCTTTAATAGCAGGTGCTGACTCACTAACCCAGAAGGTGGCACAGTGCAGAGGTCTGGAAGAACTACAGCTGGTGGGTCTCAGTCACTGCCTGTTCCAAAGGAGAACTGGAACCAGCTGTGAACTCCAGTCTGTTTATTTATGTGCAAAAAAAGATGGCAGAAAGTATTTGTGTCACTTGACTTCATTGCAGAAGGTGACAGAGGCTATATTTACATTTTATTTTCTTGAGGGATGTAATTCCCAAAAGTAATGTGAAACATTGATGGCAAAACCTCAGTTTTGGAACTGTGCTCTGAATTTTGGAGGGAGGCTCCTGCGAGAGGGTGCCAGAACCCTTTAGCTGGCAGGATAAGCACCCAGCCCGTGTTGGTGGTGCACAGATGCATTTAAAATGAAAGGCTCTTTGCAACTTGCACACACAGACAGAAGTGAAACATTTGACCCAAAAGAAGGTAACAGGCAGCTCTTAATCTACTGCAGAAGAAAGTTCATTCTTTTCCCTGACAGAATAACTTTCATAAGTGCAAAGGGACCGATTTAGGAGGGACCAACTCCATTAGCCACAATTTTTCATCCACTTTTTCACACCAGCAGCAAATTTACCTTTTCTCTGGGTTTGATGTGAAGTATTTGTAGTGTCCTGAAGGTCACGAGTGTTTTGTCCCTGCTCCCCCAGCTCCACACTTGCAATTACCAGCAAGGAGAATAACCCATGCAAGATTTTCTTTCCATGATACAGAGGACACTGGAAAACCAGGAGGCTTCTCTACTGCTGATGTGGTTATTTAATGTCCAATTTATTGTGCAGTTATTACTAAAAAGAATTGCAAGGTGGAACAAGTACTAGTTTTATGGTAAAGACAGCGAAAACAAACAGGAGCATAGTTTTAGGAAATGAGATAAGGCTTTAAAGCAAGATGATTCTGTGTTTAGACAATGTAGTTTGTTTTACATGAGGATCTTCTCTCTGAGGAAGACCCCCCACCCCACCTTCAGGCTTTTGAAAGCAAGATGAATCACTAGTTTTCTCACAAACACAGTCTGCAGCTTTTGCTAGATGAAAGTATACTTCCAGAAAGCTTTGAATTACTAAGAGGTGATTTGATCAAATTCATCCTAAATGCCCCTTTCTGCAGGTTAGAAAATGGATCCCCTGGTTTTGGTGTGTCACACGGAATTGTCTGAGACTTGGCCTTTTTAATGAGTTTTTTCTAAGCAATTGAATAATTTTTATTCAGGATTTATTTACTTTTGCAGTGTCTCGCTTAATTTGATTTGTGAATATTTTTTTTTTGCTTTAAAGTCGAGGTTTTTTAATTTCAGTTTTTTAAATGCCTCAGCAGTAACTTCTGTTATCCTTGACATTTCTGTGTCACCATAATATGAACTGCTGCAGTGGGAAACTTAATCCTCTAATCTGGCTTGCTCAGATGCATTGTTCGTATAGAGACATTTCCTAATTCAGTGTATTTATTAACAGCTCTGAACACTCTGTTCACTCTGGCAGCTGCACTGGGAGCACTTTTATTAATGGAAACTGTAGCCAAAGAGTAGGCTTATGCCTGGGACTTATTCCACTGACTGGAATAACAGTGCTGGCCCATATGATTGTAGGATTCAACGCTCTGCCTTTTGGTTCAAGAAGCTGTAAGATGTGTGTGTGTATATATATATATATTCATATATATATATATGTGTATGTGTATATATTCAGAATTATTTTTTTTTTGGTAAGGCAGATCTGAATATTAATCCAAATTTTCCTGAGGTTTCAAGTTCAGTTTTCAAGTCCCTAAAACCTCAGCTTTAGGAAACGAAACGTTTCTGGCCACTCTTAGTATTTAATTACTTTATTTCTCATCTATTTACCCTCAAAACCGAGTTGCTGTCCCTGGGTACCCTAACTGTGAATTTGATGGACATTGGCTGTCTGGGATACACAGACTGTCACAGGATCTGGATCAGGATTTGGACACTTGGATTTGTCACAGGTTCCTGGTGGGGTATGGGTTGGTTGGATACATGTTTCAACAGCATCTTCTTTCAAATATCAGAGTAATTTTGTTCTTTTTGTGTCAGTGCAGTGATGTTATATAAAGCTGTCTGCAGGAGGTGCTTTCAAGGGTGGTGCCTGAGTTATTAGTCCATTAATGAATAGTTTGGCACTGTTGGTTGTGGCCAATAGTTGGGTGCTGTTGGAGTCTGGATGCGTTTGCAGGATAACTGATCTGCCACTTGGGCTTTCATTTGAATGCTGAAAAACACCCATAGCTAAGTGTGAGTATATAATATATAGAAATAAACCTATTCTTAAACATTTAAATCAATTAATAATGATAATAATGATGATAATGATGATGATGATTATGAGTATGATGATGATGATGATGATAATAATAATATCTGGATCTGCAGGTGCTTTTAGTAAAGTCAAACCAAATTGCTTTATTTTATGCAGAAAATCCTGGGATGGGGTGGAAGATCATTAGTGATATGATGTAATTTAGACAGTCATACAGTTGAATTAATGGCAAATACCATCATGATGTTTAGAAAGGAGACTGAATTGTAAATATAGGAAATCAATACTGCACCTCCATGAAACTAAGATTCATCTCACTTAAGACTATTTTAAAAGTACCTTTATTTCTGTTGGAGCAAAACTTTCTTCACTCTCTCCTTCCCCTCAGAAAAGCCAAATAAAAAAGGTTTAACACGCAGTTTCCCAGAAGGAAACACAGGATGAAAATATCTCTCAAGCTGCAAAGCAAGAAGGTCCACAGTACTAATAATGTTTTCTATTACCAAATACTCTGTAATCTGAAAATTAAAAACAAGAGCAAATATTATTTTTATTTATCTATCTGTATATGCTGCATTATAAACACATGCTCAAAGGTTTAAATTATTATTTTTTTAAATAATACTTGTTAATGACTGTGATTCACTGTCAAAAAATATAAACTGATCAGGAAAAAGATAAGTTTACAATGTGCAATTGTTTTGAACAATGGAAATTTATTTTTCTCAAAAGTTGGCACATTCATTAGGAAGCCTTTTGATTTTTCTTGGAGAAATAAATCAGTGCTAGTTGATTTCATCCTTTATTGACTACAGCATTTTGGATTTGGCAGTGTCTGGAGAACTGTTTTCAGCTGAAGTTGTTGGCACAGTCACTGAATGATGCTGTTGTGGAGAGAAAATAATTTCATTGTGAGGCTACAGAGAGCTACAGTGAAATCCCACAAGAAATATCTGCATACCTTGCAACATAACATGCTAAAAACTTGCAAGGAAATGACTGCAAGAAGGCATATTTTTGCAATATTGGAAATAAAGTATTTCTGTTGCACTGTTACCGGGTGCTTTTGTTCCCCAGTGACTCCAAGACATCCATTTTGTATCATTGAATCCAATTATTCTTTGTTGCTACCGTGCCTTCTCTCTTCAGCTCATGATTTCCCCTTAATTTTCTTCCCAGTTTACCCACCTTTGTTCCTTTGGTTATCTCTGTGCTGTTCCTTCCATCTGCTGCAGAGTGCCAGTGCCAACCTTGTGCATCCATATTTGTTACCATCTCCATCATCTCCCAAAGTAAGTTTTCTTGGAAAGCTGTACATCAATGCCCCTCATACAAATCCTTGTTTGGGAGTCCTCTGACACCCGTAAGAACCAGAAATACATGATTATATATCTCTACAGTTTGTTAATATATTTGGTGTCTTCGTACAAAATCAAAACCCAAAACCCACTAAAGATTCACAGTGCAAATCCATTAGCATTCAAATATTTCCTTTGGCAGCAAATTAACAGTAAATATAGATAGGGTGTGAAATCCACTGGGCATGAGTACTCTGCACTTGTCCATTGTATTTATCATTTCTGTTCTCACTGACCCTTTCTAGGGGGTCGCTGAGCCCAGTGCAATAATTTGCTGCAAATAGTCCTTATTCAAATGAGGAATTGCTTGCAGAATGATGAATTCATATAGTGATAGCTCTCACAAGATCAGATCTAATAAAAGGTCACCTGATACAATTTCTTAAGTAAATGAGTTTTCCAGACCATTTTTCTCTTTCTAGTTGCTCTGTTACCTGTGCTGTCATCATACTTCAAAGAAATTCATTATTCTTCCAGCTCTTGACTTTAAATGAAATGTTTGCTGAACTTAATTGATGCTGCAAAATGTCTCTTTGCAGGGCAAAGAGAATTGTGCAAGAGTAATTCACTGTATTGAGCTCCTCACAGCCACTGTGTTTGACTGTGCCCTACCGACATTGTATTTTTTTTCTGAAAAGTATTGGAAATCATTCTCACTGATGGGGAATAATGAGTCAATCACATGAAAGAGTGGATTCAGTAAGCTCAATGCAAACTACTGTAAAAAGTTTTAAAAGTGTCTTTGTCCATAAAATGTCAGTGCTTTCTTTTCTTTCTTCCCCCCCCCTCTTCAAGGTTACTTTGAAAGCAAATATGTTTGAAGGCTGCCATACACTCTTGCTTATTCTGAGAGCCAGTGAAGAAAGAAAACAAAAACATGTACAGTAACAGACAAGCAACGATGGAAATGACTAAGAAAAGGTGAAGGGAGGTGCAGGTCACTTTTGTGGATTCCAGGTAAGCTGGTGTGGGGATTTTACATTTGCTTCTGTAAAACGGGAGCTTTGTTGGTTTTAGAGACCCTGATGGGTTTTTCTGATCAAATGGGGAAGCAGAAATGTTGCCAGCTTCTTGCTCTTTCACCCTGGCAATCCACAGGAGCAAATGTTTCGTGCCAGTCAGCAACAATTCCTGCAATGCAATTAAAATTCTAGTGCACGAACGAGCCCACTGGCTACTCTGACCATCCTACAGAGGATTTAATTTTGGCTGCTGCTGCTGTGTGCCCTGTTAGAATTTGGTCCCATCAGTGCCATATTGATCTCTACTTGCTCCAGTGTCAGTGTCAGTGTCCCAAGCCCTTGTCCATCTTTCTGCCCTGAATCCCCCTCTGTATGAATGAATGCCTCTCATTTCTTTCTGAAGTTTGCCTGCGTGGTCTTGGTCCACGAGCAACTCGCTCTCCTCTGCTCTTCAACAGTTTGGTTCATTCAGGGCATAAATCTGAGTAAATTTTAATTATTTTTTTCTGGGATGACTATAGCATAAATTGCTTAAAAATATACTAGCTATTAATTTTCAATGTTAGTACCAACTGTACCTTGGTCTTTATAGTACTACTGATTCATAAAGCTAATGGATTACATTCCTATCTTGGCTTGGCAGCATGTAAGGACTGAGTAAGGACTCCTGAATGTAAACTACAGTCTTAGAGTGAGATTCTGTGATAACAGAACAAGTTTAATTTTGGTGAAGAGACTATCCCTAAGGAGGCTGATTAGGGAGAAAATTGTTAGACATGAGAAAAGTACTGTGGTTCATTTATCCCCACTGCCTACTGGAGCAATCCTTGTGTTTGTGACCAATGTAATACGTTCACACACAAGGTATTTCGTGATGTGAAATCTTTATTTTCTTCTGATTACCATTTCTCTGCTCTTTGTAGCCTTAAAAAAAGAACCCCCAAACCTCAAAACTGATGAGACTCAAACTACAAAATATGGGAAAAACTGAAAGTACGCCGCCTTTCTACCAGTTTCCTGGCAAATGCCATACTCTGCTCTTGAGCCTTGATTTTTTTCAGACAAAGGCTGTGAGAACAGCAAGTGCTGCAGCATGAATCTATTCTGGTGTCAATAATTGGAGTGAAAATGGAACGTGGTGGTGCTGCAGCCCGTGAGTACCCTTGAGATGGTGAAGAGCTGCCCAGGCAGGAGATGCTGTGCTCAGCACTGCTGGCTGGAGAACACACACCAGCTCCCGAAAACCGCTCTGCCGAGCTCAGTAATTTTCTTCCCACCGTGAGGGGCTGTTAAAGAGGGTTGTTTATAATCAACTTTAATAGAATCAAGAGCCAAAGTCTATCGACACCTTGTATCAGAGATGGCCTTGTGATGGAAGAGCACGGCACTCCTTGTTCCTGGGGTATCTGAATACAGAATTCAGCATTCAGTGAAGAGTGTAACAAGGCTGAACCACCAGAAATAACACACTCTCCAGCCAGAAAAAAAATACACAAAATATATAAAAAGCAGGCAATTTAATGTGCACTTCTGACTTCAGGCCTGCTGCTGTTCCTTTACAATAGCAGGCTGCCTAAGAATACATGAGATTAACCTGCTGTTAAGCAATCTTTCACAGCTCTCTTTTCCAATTGACACTGGTACCAAGGGGCAGACATGAAGCACAGGTCCTGCTGCAAACCTGCAAGTCTGCAATCTTATGATGGTGTTGTGTGATCATGTAATTTTCTGTGCTGGAGTTCCTTAATCTTGTCCTCTCACTTAACAAAGACATAAAGCTTACGAATCTTGTAGGCAACCTTGTCTTGGTGCACAATCTGATCTTTTTCTTTGTAGTCTCTCCTTTCTGAAATTGGATATGCTGGGTATGAAACTCTTGCTGGCCTTTTAGAAGTAAACCCTGTCTCAGAGACAGAGCAATTGTGATTTTCCTGGTTAGATGCTGATATCAAGTCACCCAGTGAGCAACAGTCAGCTGAATTAACACTTGGGCTCCTGGTGCCTAAGAACTTAAAATTTTATTGAAGTAATGCTTTCCTAAGGATCACTAAGAAGTAATTCTGACAATGTTTCTCATTTTATAAGATGCAGAAGGGAAGATAGGTTCTGTTATCAAAAAACTTTCCAGCACAGATTCAGACACCACCCTGAAGTTCAAAGAAGTCCGTCGGCATCCCCTGTGTCTTAAGGTACCTAAATTCTGAAATAATAGATCCATTAAAGGCAATTTTGGAATTACCCTACTGGAACCAAAATCTTCTCATCTTTCAAAGCTCAGCCACCTTTGGCCTCAGCTTGAATCTTTTTTTTCCCTGAAGCTTTTTCTGTCTGCTGCACGAGATGAAAAGCTGTGAGAGAAAATGCATAAGGAGAGGACGACGGATAAAGCGCAGTCACGCGGCGGTTGAGTTGGAGACATGCTCTGCCTTTTAACCTGCCTGCTTTCAGAGTTGGGAAAGAATTTCCTCCACAACAATCTCTTAAGTGTTTTATCTTATCCTGACACTGAGTGTTCACTGGTACAAACAGTGCAAATATCTTGGTTGAACTGATAGTTGGCAGGTTCTGTTAAATGTGGGTTCTCTGCTGAGCACAGAACAGTGGAGGAGGGTGGTGGGTGCATGTACCAGCCTCAGGAATGCTTGTTGAATGTTGAACCAGTTCAAGAAGCTCATATTCTCAAATTAACAAAAGAATAATTTCTGAACTGAAGCAAAGCACACACAGGAGTTCTGCTGAATATACAACTCCTGCCTACACCTGTCATGTCCTGAGGCAGTACTTGAATGCAATTAGAGAATTGTATGGAGCCTTCTGGCTGTGAAGAATGGATTTTAAGCATATGATTCCTGGTCAGAAAGTTCTTATGAGGACTTCATTTATGGCAAATAGGGATTTTAGAAGTGACAACCATTTTTCTCCTCTAAAAGGGCATATTTTGTTGTGCTACTTCAGCTAACTGGTGTTGTGAAAGGAACACACTTGGAGTGGTGGCAAGAACTTAGACCCTTTTTGAAAACAAAACAACCCTGTGATTACAATATATGGGATTTGTTTATAAACTGCCAGCAGTTTTGACAGTACTGAATTGTTCATGATGAATTCCTTTTTGTGATAACATTAGTCCAAATTCCCTGCCTGTATCAGGGACTGAAGGTTTCCTGAGAGCTTTGGGCCATCATGGATTGTGAAGAACCTTACTGAAGTATCTACATTTATATATATGCTTAAACACAGGGATTTTATTAGACCAGTAAGGGCTTTGAAAATACTAAAAATAAATTATGTTCCCGAGGGTCTAGCCCATTCCTCCTTCTTGAGGATATTATCTCAGTGGACCTTAGGTACTTCCATAAAAATATGGTTTTCATAGATCACCATAAATTCTATTCTGATTAGATAAATGGGGGACACCCCACTGAATAAGAATATATGTCTTTTTGTACAGTCAGTGTTCAGTGTAGCGAGTTTCACTGCCCAATTCTGTAGCAGAGAGAAATGGAGGTAATTTAGACTTTCAGAAATTAGGTCTGGTTTCAGACATTGCACTGCTCAGTTGAGCTTTATACAAGTGGGAATGACTTGTACTTCAGCTGAGACCTGTGCTGCATCTTCTTGGTGAACTGGGATTTTTGCCCCATCTGCAGTTGCTTGTACCTTACAGCTGTGTATCTTGGAAGTACATCATGGCTTTAAAATTGTCCTAACTCAGCTAATTGTGATAATGGTGAGATGGAACTCTATGAAACAAAACAAGGAGGTCAGGTAGCTCGGACAGCATGGCAGTTTTGCTGCACTTCATTCTTTTTACAGCACTGCATACTTTCCTTTCTCTCCCTCCTAGATGACACTGGGGTGTCTGTTCTGCTTTAGTCTGTAATACATCATCTGAGATGAGCTGTGCCAGAGAACTCACCCTGATGGAGATATTTGAGATCAAACGTGAACAAAACCACCTCAAAACCAGCTCAGTACATAAAAGAAAATTATTACTCAGCCAACAACAACAGTTTTCACGTAGAATGCAGTGCGAGGTGGTTGATATGACTACAGCACAAATTAATGCACTTTATGAAGTGGACTGAGTTCAGGAACATAAAAAGAAATATGTTATGCTGCTGTGGTGAGTACTAAACAGCCCTTTCAGGTAGTTTGCACTTGCAATCCTCCTTAGAATATGTGATGTAGGAAATGTTCCCGTTGCTCAATTACATTTAACATGGCAAATAAGTTCAGACATTCAATTCTAAAGTTAACTTTTCACAAAGTATCAAAGTGGTGCTAGTAAGTCCAGGCTACTCAATCTAGTGCATAAAGAAGAGCTGTAATGCTCTGAATAAATTCACTGCTCAGATGTGCACCATAGAGAAGGTATAGCTCATTAGTGTTTGCCTGAGTTTGCTGTTAATCTTAACAGTATAAACAGTCTAAGCAACACTGCAAACACTACAAAATCCCCAATACTTCAGAACGAGGATTGAGAAAATATTACCTGTAAAGTACACCCTGGATAATCTGCGTGGATAAAATGTGAGCTACAAGTGGAAAACGTAACCTCTTTCAAAATTTTTTCTTTAATTTCTTTCTTTTTATACACAGCAGAGAAGTAAGCATAGAGAAACAGAAGAATTCCTAATAGCTCTTCCTGGATGATCGTATGGCACCAGTTGGAATTTAGTCCAGCAAAAGTGCTTCTCATGATGCATAAAGAAGTGTGATATCCCAACAAAACAGGAGAGAATATTATTGATCTCTGTTAAAAAGACTAAGGAAATGGAGTATGATATCCTGCCAGCTGTGGCTTAGAATTCTCCCTTCTTTCATTTGAATTAGAAGCAGGAAAATGAAAACCCATAATCAGAGTAGGGCCTAGAAATGCTAGGGAAGGAAGTAATTTAGAAGAGTTTTCTTCCATTTCTCAAATCTGAAGGGCCTGAGGGATTCAACTCTTGGTTTTAACAAGAGCAGCCATCTGACGTGCTGTAGCTCTTCAGAAAATAGAAGTCAAACAAGTTTTGGGCTGTGGGAATAAAAAGCACGTGGGTTTTGGGGTTTTTTTCTTCCATTTAATTTTGATATTTACCATTTAGGAATTTACTAATGCAGGGAGATTTAGTCCATGCCTTGTAGTAGATGAGCTGTATGGGCACATCACAATCCTGATCCTGCATCTGTGAGTCCACTGATGCTCAGCAGGAGCTGTTTCTACACCTTTTGGTCATGGCACTTCATGGTCCTTGCTGTCTTCTATGGCATTAAAATCACATCTAATATTTTAGTGATTCTGGACCTCAGCTGTGTGCTTTGCCACCAAATAATGGCTTTCAGAATGGCAGCCAGTACGAAATGCTGATGTAGAAATTGTTTCCTGCACAAAAAGTCATGATACCACTCCTGAGCATAGCCATGGTGTGCATTTTGAGGTGGTCTTGCAAATGTACTTAATGGTATTTACACACATCAAATAGTTGATATTGAATATAAAACCCCTTCATGTTCTGATATCCTTTTCCAGGTCGTCCCAGTATATGTGTATATGAAGATGTACATCTGTGGGATTTTCCAGCTCAATTGGAAACACATTCCTATCGAGATTCCAGAACAACCACTGGTAAGGAAAGCAAAGCACCTTCCTGTGTCATGAAAAAATGAACAAATCACAGCTGAGTGCTCCCCTTTCCTGAGAAACTGAGCATCACATGAGTGCTCAAAACTATGAAAATTTGTTTCACTTTATTATTGCAACAGAACATCAAATCAAGATTTAGGACAAATTCTTTATTTATGTGTGATGACAAGTAATCCATAACGTTTATTAGCATTCAAATGACTAAAATGTATGGGAGAAGACATATATTTTATGAGCATTTAAAAAGAGAATGTGTTTCACTGAAATGTTGAAACAGTAGGAGCTGATTAGACGTGCCTGCCATGTTTTCTAGGCATGAACTTGAAGACCTCAGGGAATTTGGGGAGTTGTGATGCTCCTGACATTATACCTGGCAATGTAGTCACTCAGAAATTAAAACTATACACACCCCTTGTTTTCAAGTTTGGTGTCTCACCCTTTATCTAGAATGTAATCAGTAGAACCAACAGCAACCCTCCCCTCCCTTCCAAAAAAAAATTAACAATGTCTACCTCTATATGAACTTAAAGATGTTTATCTTGAGCAAAACCATTTGTCTTTAATTTTACTGTTTTTAATTCCACCCAAATCTGAGCTTCTGATACCAATTGTTTAGATCTAGAAGTAAACCTGTGTTTCTAATGGATTACTTGGGGAGCAGAGCAGGCTGTAAAATGAATAATGGAGGGAAATTTTTAAAAATTGCAAACTGACCTTTGAAATGCCAGAATTTGGATGTTTGCTGTAATCAACATTCTGTGATAAATGAGAGCAGCAAATGTAAAGATCCCTGGTTCCAAGTGTGTGTAATCGAAATCCAATGAGAGATCGATGGCCTTTGGGTGACCTTTTCTGAAAAGGTCAAATGACAACGTTTGTGGGAAACTTTTCTTGTGCTTGGAGGATGATTATAAATGGATTTATTGCATTTCAGTGTTCTAGCTGTGGAGAAAAACTGCCTGTTTGTCTGAGGTCCATGTGTTTGTGTGTGGATGTGGGTCATTCTCAGTCACTCACACTGGTGAGGTCAGTGAATTTTATACATCAAAATATGTACAGACGTGCCTTGATGTAGATATTATTTGAAATTCGAAGTTAGTATTGTTATTGATGTTCATAAACAACAGAAATGTTACTTCAAACATATAAAGTGTTGCCTAGTTATTTTTAAGCTCTTGGGAAGGCAACAGGAGGATCTAAGATGACTTCAGCAGAAAATTGGTTTCATTGTGCCGACAGTGGCAATGCATTGGAAACGAAATAATCCACAAAAGCTCCTATCACATCATCAGAATCCACGACACCACGGGAAGTGAGACTCTCCCTTTCAGAGGTACCTCTTAGGAGTAAATCCACCGAGGCATTTTGGGCTGAGAAGCTGTTGGAGAATGTTTTTGTGCTGATCTTATGCACAAAAATGTCCAAAGCGATCCACAGTTCAATTAAACACAACCATCACCAGCTTTTTGACATCTGCCCTGAAGTTTTTGTAGTTCACATGATGAAAATGTGTTATTTATTTTTCTGAACGATTGGTATAATAATTTTTTTTTTGGTGCTGAAATTATATATATGTGTGTTCAGCTTTCTGGGAGGACCAGCACTACTTGAATTTTTTTATCTCCTTAAAAATTTATTCTTGAAGTAGACCTATTTTCCGTGTTTCTGTGGAAAAGAATTAGTTATGAGCTTTTATACTTCATTACAAAAGCTTCATATGCTTGTAGCTTAAACAGAATTGCTTTAAAAAAATCAATTATTACATCAGTCTTATCATTAATTACTGGGAAATCATGTAGACGACTTTACCTTTCACTGGCCTGTGTTTTATTGTGTGTGAAAATTAAAATCAGGTACACTATTGGCAGGAAGTTAACATTTATTGAAATGTATGAAGAAATCATCAAACTAGTTAGTTGAATATTTGACTGCCCCCGGTCTATGTTGTAATTTGTAATTACGTGCTGCTGCACTTTTATAAGTTCAAAACTTCTCCAAATTCTCAGCCCTTCAACGCCAGAGCACCCACACAGAAATGCTCTTTTATCACTGAGGAAGCTCAAGGAGAATTTGCACTTTTGGACAACCATGGGACATAAATCCACAGGGACACACTTTGGGGAGTTTTGCTGCTCGTGGACCTGTTTGCTTCCTTGGTGGAAATTCGAATGGAGGGCTGAGAGCCCAACTCAGTTCTTCTCTCCTTTTGCATCCTTCAGCATTAATGAATCCAACATGGGTAATGATATGATTACTCTGATCAATATGAACAGGTTTGGTGGCTGTGGTGACAAGTCATCTGCTCACACACTCCTTGCTCTACTGGTTCTGTGCTTGTTCTAAGAAGAAAAATGGATGAGGAAGGGAAAAGAAAGGGATTTAACGGTGTGAAATATCAGCTGTACCTGGATATAGAAATAAATCTGTGGAAAGGTAAGCAGTTTTTACTGTGACCCCATTCAGAGCTGACCTGCAGTTTAAATTAACTGAGAAAGACCGTTTCCATATACGAAAATAGTAATATGTGTTAAATGACATATTTCATTGATATGCAAGTCTATAATGCCAAATCATGGTAATAAAATCACTCTGATCTGTCAGTGGCCTGTTCTCTTAGTATTTCTTTACAGTCTGCAGCACCAGCTATTTCTGGAACAATCCTAAACTTAAATATGCCACTTATTACTTCACATTAATTATTCTACAACCCGAAGCTGGAGCTGCAAGCTGTGATGTGTTGTGTTTTTATTTGCCTTACCAGATGATTTGATATTGCAAAGGGGAGCTGGAGTCTCATTTTTCTGACATGGCTGACTGATGCATTTTCTATTAAATACAGTCAGGTGAAACAGCCCGGGAATATTCGGTCTCATCATGACTAAAACTTGTGATTAAAAGATGGGTTGCATTGAGACAGCTTTGTCACAATGTTCCTTTGAAAGAGAAACTAAATAGCTTTAAATTCTGGCAGTATACACAGCACATCAAGCTGTTGTCTTTCAAAGCACTAGAAGGAATTGCTCCCTTTCTTAATAGTTTTGGGCTTCCTGATGAAATGAACTTTCAATAAATGACTCCTTTAGTGATACTGTGAGTGAGGAAAATAAATTACAAGAGCAGAAGCCAGTGAATAGTTGAGAATGCAACTGTTTATTCACTTATTTTTGTAGTTTGGGTAAATTTTCAACCCTCTGTACAAAATGCCTTCATTATACTAAGGAGATTTGCATTTTAATTCACTGCACATAACAAACCTTTATAAACCTTTGTGTTTTGCCAAAAATAACAAGTGTCAGAAACTTGCAAGCTCCAGTCTCTTGTTTAAACAAAAAAGGGATGAATATATTAAGACCTTAAATCTATCACAATGTTAGGTACCTCGGCTGGTGACGTTAGCAATGATACATAAGATGTGTTGTTTATGCATTTAATCCTTGGGCTGACAACTCAGGTAAGGAGTAAATATTTGGAAGAAAAATTACTTTCTTCATTTGAGTGAGTGTTTTGCCCATACTTTCGTGATTGCTTTTACAAATCTTAGTTTGTTTCTAAATATCAAAATGTGAATCGTGCACGTGGAGATGCAGACTGAATTTTACCTTCACAGTTTAGTTTGCAAATGTGTCTTCTGTTTGCTGATACTGAGGTCAGGTCTCGACTTAGCTTCAAAAATACCTGCCATGGTGAAGTATTTGTCCTTCTAACAGGATAGAAATTGTTCAGCTGCCAATGGAAAAGATTAGTTCAAAGACTTTTTTTGGCTGATGAAATCAGGGCAATATTTACCTGAGATGATGTTCCATCAGGGATATATTTTGAAGTGAGGTGGAAACAAAGAATTTTAAAACTACTTAAGAAGTGCTAATGCTATGAAACAGATTTGGAAGTTCTCAGGAAGTTACCTCCATTCACACATGAGAGAACCTGATCTACTTTATCTCAGTTTTGATGTTTGTCCCTTGTTCTTTCCTATTCTCTTCAACCTCAGTGAACTCAAAGTTAAACTCCTCATGATGCTCCATGTAAAAATTTGTTTGTACTAGAATAAGCACCAGCTGCTCCATCAGCTCTGGGGGACTGTCCTGTATTTTATGAACAAATCTTGGGCTATTAGATGCTACCAAGAAAGTCTGTAACAATAATATACAAATTCTTCTAAAGTTTATTTTTTTTTTCTAAAATGCCGTTTTTCTGATCCAGGCTGGATCCTGGCCCTGATCCTGTCAGGACAGCACAGTCCTTGCTGCAGAAAGTGCAGACATCTCTAGGTATGTGGTGACTTGATGTTTGAAAGGAAATTTGGAAACATGTATTCAGGAGATGCACTGAATTCTCTCAGGACCTCTTCATAAGTTCAACCCACAGAAAAATTTCTCAAAGGAAAATAAATACTTCCTGGCTGTTTTATGCTTTTACCTCTGTAAGCACCAGACTCAGCCCAGCTTAGGTGGGAAGCATCAGCCTGACGTTTATATAAATTTTCCATTAGCACAGAACAGTTGAGGAGACCCCTGAACAACTTTTTGCAAGTGGTTTAGCACACAAAGGAGGCACAACCAACGCAAAGGGAAAATGGCCAAACACATCTATGCCACAAAAAAGCTTTTGCTGCTTCATGGCCATCTACTTTCAGCTCAATTTAGTATATACATATGTCTTTGCATGGGGTTTTTTGCATGAGTGTCAGTCCTGGAAGGTAAAAGAAAGGTTTTATTCAGGTGAAAGGCAAAAGGAAAACTGTTAACCCCACAAGGTTTGTGCTTGGCTAAGAGCAGGTAGCAAATCAACACTAGCAGAGCCAATACAAGAGAACTCACCCCTCTGTAGTCAGAATTTAGCCCAGGCAATATGCTTTGGTGTGAAAGGAACTGCAGCTGTTGTTCTACGTTTTAATCTCCATTCTTGAACTACTGGTGTCCAAAATAAAACAAAAGTGACCTTCCCTAGTTTGTGCTTCTCATTCCTGAAGGTGAAAAACGACAAAGCAAACAAAGCAAGTCAATAAAAATCATTCTGTCAGGTCTGATAGAACTATTCAATTTGACACTTTTACTGGAGTCTCGATTCGGAAAATACAGCTACGGAGAACTAGGAAACACAGGCAAAGTCAGGAGACAACTTTGGAAGGAAAGTTGGGTTAGGAAGGAAAGGAAGGAAAAAGTAGGTTTCTTACAATTTTTATCTTTTCTTGGATGGGCCATAAGCAATGTTTTTGTGGCCACACATTGCTGGGGTGGGGGCCAGTGCAATGTTTGTGGCCACGTATTGCTGAGGTGGCAGCTGCCGGTGGGCTGCCAGCAGGAATCCCAGGATGGATCAAGGCTTGGAGGACTGCAGAGCACTGCAGTGTCATCAGGGACTAGTGGGTGCTGATAAAATGCTGCAAATTACTGTGTGGGAGATTTATGGTGGTTTCCTTTGAGCACTCCAAGTTCAGACCTGGCACTTCAGTGCACCAGGCAGATGTTTGACTGCTCCTGTGATCTGAGAGCAGGGTGGTGATAAACAGCCTGACATCAAACGAGCAGCACTGCATTCAAACAGGGTCCATGGCACATATGGATACAGTAGCATATTCTGTGTGGAATGAGCAATTTATTGGAGATTCAGAGCTCGGAGTTCTGACACTCAGATATCAATCACATGAGATCGGTATTGAGAGTTGTTTGCTTTCTGCCTACAGATAAACATCTCCTGTGAATGACTTGAGAGATTTGCATGTAAACCTGCTCTGCAGCCTAAATGTGAGTCACAGGCTTTTCTTTTCTGCTTTGGCACGAAAAGCATATTTAAAATACACTCGTAGGTACTTTATAACAAGTATATTTGTGTATACTTTATATATATATTTGTGTACATAAAAGTATATTTAAATCTTGGCCTGGTTACATAGGTAACTACAGTGGTCTTTGTTGTACAAAACACAATGAGAATTTTTTTCCTCAAGTCTGCTGTTTCTTTAAATGTTGTCTCTCTAAGATATACCATTTCAAACCTCAGTTATTCTTCTGAGGCTGTGATGGAATCAGACAGTATAATGCATCAGGCTTGGTGGACTCTGAATCTGAGTGTAAAGGAAAATCAGATGTTTAGTCTTTCTCTATCCATGTAAAACTGTGGCATCAATGTGCTGAAAATTTGGTAGGATGACATTTAATTTTTCCTTTTTTTCGGGGCTATTTCTGCTTAGGACTGAGAAAGTCTTCGTGTTCCACTATTGCAGTTCTTAAATTTTCTCTTTAAATCATTGATTCTGTGTTTTGTCTCTTTATTTTATATTTTGTTTGTGTACACAATAGATTATTTGGAGCTCAAGGCATTCTCTTAATGTATTCAACTGTAGAACACAGAAGCTATTACATTACTGGATTTGGTGTTAGGAACACTGACATCTATGTTGAAGCACAGATGATAAAAATAAGTTATTCTAAATTGTAAGAGATGTGGTAGATTTCATTGACATAAAACCTAGAAACTGGCATTGTTATATAATGGCAATTAAAAAGCACTATAAAGAATTAGGTCTGATCCAAAAACTACCAACAAGGTTGGTTGGACAAGAAAAGACAGATGTCCTGTGAAGAAAAGGTACAACATGCATGGAAAGAAGAGAATATTTGATACACAGTCCTGGAGAACACACAGCATAAGCAGAGCTTTCTGAGAGCTACAGCAATTTGAAACTACAGCACGGGAGAAATCCAGGTGAGAAAATCTATATACAGATCTGAGATACCAGACTGAAAAGTGTATTTACCCTCACTTTTCCCATCTAGTTCAACAGGGTGGATTAGGAAAGCCAAAAGCACAGAAAACTGCCTGCCTTATTTGGTGGGAGGATTTCTGTACCTCTTCTAGATCTTCCTCTTGGCACGTGTTTGTGTCGCTGTCCCGGTTCCCCTGCGTTCTCACACACCGAGTTACCTCACTGAGCTCTCCAACTTCTCTGCCACCTTCAGAGGACTTTGAACTGCCCCCTTCTAGGCATTGCCAGAGGACTTAGGCACTCCACAGTCCTTTTCATGGCTGTGTGTGAAGGCACTTTATCTTCCTTTTGTTGTTGTTTAATCTGCTATGTTTCTGTAATTCACACAGAACCTTTATCTGCTCTCATGCCAAGAGGTGGTGGATGAATGCAATTTTTCTACAGCCTCCAACTCCACTCACCCTATTATCTCTTTAAGGCCCTAAGGATTTTTTACTTAATTCTCTTTTCATGTCTCATGATCATTATCTTGACTTCAGGCCATTAATTACTACCATACGTCTTTATTGAATGTTATCATCTGAAAGGAAATAGATGAAACCATTGTGGGCCTGCTCACAAATGTACTCAGTTAAATGTAATCTTACCATTTGATTTTCAGTGGATTTAGCTGATCATTAGGTGATCATTTCCCTTCAAAATAACATTCCCACTAAAAAACTGTACCTAGGCTTCCTGGGAAAGTTATTATGTTATTTTCTGGATCGGTCTGGAAGTTCTTTGTTCAAGTAAATCCCTGGAGGCTGGATAACTAAAGGAGCTTTGGATTAGCTGTCTGAAACCAATGGCATTAAATCAATTGCTACAAGAATATATTTAGGTTGAGCATTAATAATATGGGAGGCTGGATGGCATAATGATGGAGCACTGCCCTGGGATTTGGGAGATCTGGACTGCGATCTTGGCTCAGCCTGTAACTTGCTCGGTGACCTCAGGAAAGTCACTTTACTTACTTTTACCTTTATTAAAAAGTTCTGTGTGAAAGTCCTTTGAACTCTTCTGATGTCAGGTGTTGTGCCACAGCTGTATATATTGTACCCACATAGGTGAAATCTGTTCAATGCCAAGCAGGATGAAAGTGGTGAGTGCCTGTGGTTAAAGAGCTTTCCACGGGCAGTTCTCGACCCTCCTGCCAAATCTGTATTTCTGTAACAATCTTGTACAAGAAGTGGAAGGAATAGGAAGATGCCCAGAGATTTTTTTTGTGTCTTACAAGTAGGCCTTTATACTGATAAGACTAGTTTAATAATGATGCCTTGTACAAAGTGAGATAAAAGCAGGAGGAAGTGGGATTCTGCAGGAGTTATCCTGGTTGTTGCAGTAGTCGGCCTTTTCATTAGGACACAAAATAAGACACACCAGGAAGGAATAGAGAGAGTGTCAATGATGATGGAGAGTGCTGGGCTACTGTTTCAGATAGCAATTTTCCTGATAGGTACCCCTGAGAAAGCTAACATACTTCATACCACTTTTTTCCCTATGGATCAGAGTTCAGTGCCCAGTAGGAAGATCAGCTGCACATTAGCAGTGGCAAAGAAACAGGATTTGGGGCTACAGCAGGAGAAGAAATCATCAGAGGGAACTAAGCAAGGTTCCACTTGTGAGATTGGGTGGACTTGGTCTCTCCCAGTGAGCTAAGAATGAGTTGAATCAAATGGAGGCATCAAGGGTTGTCTTTGAGAAAGCAAGGAGGATTTATGAAGTCCCAGACCCTGGAAAAGGGCAAATGCAGTCCTCATCTTCAAAAAGAGGGAAAAGGAGGAATTAAAGACCAGCCAGCCTTCCCAGAAAAAAAAAAAAACACTGAAGAAACAATCAAATCATTTGTAAGGAGAACATGCCAAACAGCACAGAACAAAATGAACCCAAAGAAGTGTGAAACAACTGCCAACAGGAAATTATCCAAGTTTTAAACCCACTTTTTTCCTGTGAAAGGATAGAGTGGCTGTAGTAGAATTGGCCAGCGTGGGGTACCATGAGCTTTGCAAGCATAACATGGCAGCTTCCAAAGCAGACTGGGAAAACTGTGTCTGATTAAACTGCCCCAAGGCTGATACAGGACTGTCTGGAAAGCTGCATTTACAGGGGTGTAATGGTTTGAGACTGACTCACACTAATAATGGTTTTATTAATGACTCACTGCCAAACTCCCAGGCAGGATCCTGTGTACACTCTGGGTGCAGCAGTAACTTTTGCATCAGTAACTTGGATGATAAGCAGAGGTTATATGTGGTAAATTTGCAGACAATGCCACTCTGGGCAGATTCAGGCTTGTTGCAAAAATAAGAAATTTTTTTCCAATAGCTTTATAATTTAGAGAAATGGTCTGAAAAATAGAATGGGAGTCGAATGAAGGACAAATAGGAGGTGCTGAACTTGTACACCAGCTGTTCCACTTCAGAACAAGCTGGGTGGTGGATCTGCAAGGGAAGATCTGGGTTCTTACTGAGCATCAGTAATGGAAATAAACACTGTCAAGCTGTTGTGCAAAACACAAGCACCCACTGGATGCACAGGATCAGACACTGGTCTCATCTCTTGGGTGATCAGCAACAGGACTTGATGATTTTTGCAGGTCCCTTCCAACTCAGAATATTCTGTGTGATTCTGTGTCTGTGTGAAATATTCTGTGTGTGTGGCAGGAAGTTGTGTCAGGGGAGGTTTAGGTTTGATATTAGAAAAAGGTTTTTCCCCCAGAGGGTGGTCAGGCTCTGGAACAGGCTCCCCAGGAGAGTGGTCACACAGAGCTCAAGGAGCACTTGGACAATGCTCTCAGGCACATGGTGGGATTCTTGGGGTGTCCTGTGCAGGGCCAAGAGCTGGACTCGATGATCCTTGTGGATCTCTTCCAACTCTGGACACTCTGTGGTTCTGTGAGAAGAAACATGCCCTGCAGGGTAAGTGAAGGCACCCCTGGTGAAATGTGGTGTCCATTTCCAACACTGCACTTCCAGGAGGATAACATCTGAATTGTGAGGTAATGGGAATGACAACTTGTGAAGATTTAATGAACTGGTGTGATTTCATCTGAAGAGGAAAGAAGACACAGGGTGCTACACGAGAATTGCCTTCAAACTCAGAATTCTGAGGCTGCTGGAGAGGTAGGGAACAATTTTTCTCCATGTCCAAGTGAACAGGACATGAACTAATGAACTAAACCTGAAGCAACTGGATATTAAGAAAAAGTTTCCAGCAGCTCAGGTGGTTCAGTGTGAGAACAGAGTCTGTGCTCTCCACAGCCAATCTCTGTAACTGGAAGTTTTTAAGAACAGGTTAACCCAGTGTCTGAGTGTTCACTGGATAGTTGGCTCAGCCCCAGAGCAGCCATACTGTCCACACTCCTATTTCTCTTTGGGGAGGGCAGACCAGGAGGCAGAACAGCCACCTGGGATGTGGCATTTTGGGCTTTTGTTCCAGTAACTTTTATTTTTTTTTTTTTTTGTCTGGTACATGTTCTGCCTTCTACTTCTCTCTTTCTCTCAGTGTAATTTATATACAGTTAGCCTATGATAGTTTCATTAGAAGGGGAATGTAAATAAAATGTGTGAGAAAAATATATTAATGTTTGTAAAATACTTTATGAGCCCCAGCTGAAAGGCAGTATATAAGCACAAGCATTATTATGGGAAATCAATGAATAAAGTAATAAACCAAATTGAATAAAAAATGAAACAAAACCCAAAAAAGTGCAACACTCTGCATGTAAACTCCATAAAATATATATTAACCTCAAATAATAACAGTCCATTTTCGGGAGTTGCTGGTTTTGGTATTTTTTTTTTTTTAATTAATTAAGTCTTTTTCATTTACCAAAGTTCAAACAATTAATCACAGGCCTATGTAATCAAAAGTAGAGTTTACTTCTTATTACCTATTCACATTGCAATCCCAGCATTTGAGATGATTACACACTATATATAAACACACCTACTATGTAATCACTTTAAGTGCTCCAAGCAGTGTATAGGTAGCTCCAAATGAACACTGTATGTGCAGCACAAAGCATTAATAGCATTCCAGGGGATGTCACATCATGAGAAACTCTAATCTGTTCCTGAAATGAATTTGACTTATTCATTAGTGAGATGAAGAAAGCTGATTACAGTGAACTATTTTCTTTTAACATCAAATAAGGGATAATCTTACCCTCAAGATTTGGGTTTTAAAGAAGAGGATGTTTTTAAAGCAGCTGCAACTGGTGAATCACACTTCAACCACGTAGCACTATTTTTGTTGGGTTTATTTCATCCATCCATTTTAAAATGACCTTTCCCGCTCCACAGCAAATGAACAGGGATTTCCTATTTGCACAAGGGAAGTTGTTTCTCTGGTACATGTACAGCACTCTTTGGATATTTAAAGAAGCTATAGAGATGAAGAAGAGTTTAACTGCAGAATTTTTTTAGTTGGAATATTGATGACTACTTCAGGCCAACAGGGTTTGAAGGGAAATGTAGAAGATCATAGCTTAATATGAGGAAATTCATCATAAAAAAGGCAGCCCGACAGTCAACATTTGCTTGTTCATGAATGTTTACAGGATATACAAAAATACATAATAATGCAAATAGAAATGCTGTGAACAGCCTGTTCTTTTCCTTTCATAGCCAGGTTATTCAAATTTGCATTTTGTCTAATGCTAATCTCAGCTGTGGCTGGAAACAGCTCCAGATGCAGCAGCAACTTAAGAAGGACATCAGGAGGGGGTCATTGAGGTAGTTTATGAAATGAATTAATGAGAGTTAATAGTGTATTCCACATTTACAAGTCCTTTCATCTAAGGCTCTTGGAGTAATTAATAAGCATTGCTGCACTGCTGCAAGAGAAGAAACAGTTGCTGCCTAAAATTCTCAGGGGTGTGTGAGTCCTCCTGACTTACACACAGTGTAGTGACTCGGCATCTAACACCCAGGTCACCTTAGAAGACTTCAACACCTGAATTTTGATGGATTTGTAAGTATTTAGATGCTTTCAATGCCTCCCAGTTTTCTTTATTAAAGAAGATACAGGCACAGAGAGCTCGGTTCTGTTCTCTCACCCAGCTGGGAGCTGTTGGCACCAACAAAGCTTAAAACCATGGTGTGCTGAATGTCTTCATAAAATAATGAGTAGGAAATGGAGACACCATGTACCTGCAGCATCTGACAGGATTTATGGGGTCAGAATTAAGCCCCGAAATAGGACATATGGGAAGTCATGTAAGTGTGGCAGAGAATCAAGACTATAACCCTGCCTATGCTTTTACCACAAAACTACCTTCCTGCAGTCACAGATCATTAAAGTCCAGAGTAGGGCTTGGAGAAAGAACCAAAACCAATTAGCTTTTAAGGATAGGTGAAGAAACCAAATGAAATGTTTGGGCTATCTAGGCATTTTCATGCAGAGAAACAACATTCCTTGGAATACCTGACCATGTGAAAAGCCAAAAATATTAAAGCAAAGTAACTGGTATTCTCAAGAAATAATACTGTTTGCATCGATATTGTAAAAGGAAGTGGGAAAAGGAGAAAAAGCCAGAATTGTTTCCTTTGTTTTCTAACCTTAACTGCAAAATAAATCAACTACAAAACATCAGAGAAATTGTGTTATTTTGATGCAGAGAGGCTCTGACAAACTATTTTACTTTCTTTTGTTTTGTTGCTTCTCAGATACTTCCTGGAGAACTGTCAGAACTGTCACGAGGTGGTATTTTGCCCTCTGGTATGGGAAGAAACAGGTCAGTTGTACGTGTTCATCAAAGAAAGTTTAAAGATATTTTCTTTTAAATGAGAATTCACCCATAAGCCCCAGTGGCTGTGGCCTAAAACAAAGGCAGTGCCTCCAGGAGGGAGCCTGGAAAAGAAGAGAGGACTGCTGATATTTGGTGAAGGGAAAAAGAAGTGAGGCAGACATGGAGCACAGTTGTACATCTGTGTGGGAGCACTGCCCAAACTCAGGCTGGTTACAGAGCTGTCAGGATGAGGTTCAAGAGCCATTGGCAATCCAGGAGGGGCTGGTGGAGCAAAGGGGACGAGGCAGAAGCAGCAGACACTTCACAACACAAGCTCTGCAGCCTTTATATAGTTTTACTGGTGAACTCTCCAAATTTAAGTCCTGATCTCGCTGACATTTGTAGCTCAGTGGTTAGGACTCCATGTATGTTTTAGGACAGTAGGTAGTTGGCACATAAAACAAAGGATGGGGATGTTTTGCCATGTTAGATCTGAGTGGTCATTTCATCACAAGTCCTAAAGCAGCAGCTGTTACAACTCTCACTTGAGGGTGGGTTCCTTCAACAAACCTATCACTGCAGGGAAGACAAGGATTGTCTCCTGAGTGGAGCAGAATGGTCATTCAAGGGGCTGTGTCCTGAGACTGTGCAGAACTTGGTCTGGATCACCACTTTTTGGGTAAAATTTATACAAGGTATCACAGTCTCTCAAGGAATGCAGTGAATTGTGGGAGCACTGGTGTTTTCTCAGCTGCTGGGAATAGGCAGAGGGGGCTGTGCTGTCTCTGGAAGCTTCCAGATGCCTGGGTTGCTTTAAGGGAAATATAGTAAGACGTCTTGGCAGTACTTGGTGTTGGGCACTGATGCAGAGTACAACTTATCAGAACTGATGGGTTTATGGTTTCAAATAGTTCACTGGGATGCAATTTGGCTGGTTCAACAGATCCTGGCTCAGGACTTCACTGTGTTACATCATGTTTGCACCAGTTCCTACTCCTTGGCATTCAGCTGTAGTTTCTGCCCTCTATACAGTAAAGGATAGCAGAGACTGTGAAGATTTAGGTGGTGATGAATCAGCATCACTGTCTGGAAGACTGAAAGTTGGTGACCACTGCCTCAAATGGGATAGTCTCTTCAAGAGAGCGAGACTGGTTGTCAGCCATCTTCACATTTAGGTAGAAGGTCAGATCTGGACTGTCATTTGTCCTTTAGGTTAGAGCAGAGATGACCCATGCACTGCTCAAGAAGAAGTGTGGGGTGAGGGGTTTGGTACTTCAGCATGTCCTGATTTGTCTGGTTGTGAGTCTGAATACCTGATTCTGACATAGGTGTTGGTGCATTTCTTTATGATCCCTTGTGATAATCTATAAATGAGCATAAAATCATCTTGATCTGTTTTAGCTGTCAAGTAAAAGAATTGGAATTAAGTGTCTTAGCTAACACCTCTTCTGGACTTGATTTATGCAGAGAACACAATCCAAAGTGATTGAATACAATGGCATTAATTTATTCACCTGGTGTTAGAACCTAGTCCGAGACCCTCAATTAACTTTCAATCAGTGTCAGTGAACAATGGGGAAATACGCTGTGATTTCTTAAACTAAGATGCTATTTGTCTGCATGCTCCTTTAGACTTGAAGAATGTTAAAGCTTAAAAACCTCCCAGGAATCTGTGCTTAATATCTCTAAGTCAACTGCACACTCATCCTTTTGAGGAAAGGCAGTTTTACAGGTAAAACAGAAAAGTTTCTACGAAGTATCAAGCTTCCTTTTCAATACACTCTGCCTAGTGCTTGTTTTCCCAACAGAGTGTAAAAGAAGGTGTTCTTATTTGATAATATTTGGATTAGACTTTTAGTGAATCATAGTACTATAGCACAGGTGGTTTTTTTTCTTTTATAATTCCCAGTTACTTTGTGATGTTGACACAGCTCCATCTAATCTGAATTCCTCTAAGATACACAAAGTCTTCTCTCAGGACTCTGTGTTTCCAGCACTTGCTGCTCTCCTGGTGCTGTTTTCCCAGTCGAAGTGGAGCAGAGAGCAGAACAGCCAGGCTCTCTCTTGCTGCAAGGCAGAACTGAACGGTAAAGTCCCATCTGTGGGCTGCAGGAAAAGAACAGGCTTTACCTGGAAGCTCATTCTTCAGGCTCTTCCCTACCAGTACGACTGGAGAGCTGTCACTAGTGTGGCACTGCCTAGTGTACATCTGAAAGGTGATCGTATACTGTATTTCTCTCTTCTTTTTTTTTCAGGTGAGACCCACTCCAAGGCAATGAACTCCCTCTGTTCTTTCACTTCTCTGCGTTTGCCAGTAGATGGTGGTAGCAGTTGCTCTATTGACGCCGGTGCCATACGGCGCTGAGGTTTGAAGAAAGCGGTGTTTTATAACAGCAGCAAGAATTACTTCTCTTTGTGAATCTATATTCTGTCAAAGAATGTCCGTTAGGCCTCGCTGAAGTGCTGTCACTGTCGTTTAAGCTGAAGGTCCTCTGCAGCAGCAGCTCCACCAAGGGGCTCTCACCTCATCAACAGCCGAGCGCCAGATTAGCAGAGAAGCTGCTGAGACAAAAGATGCTCGGTAAATACAGCGAGGGTCAGCCACAGAAGGCTGGCGTTAGATGTTCCAGAAACAAGGCTTCAGGGCGCGGGGAAGAGGTGTAAACTCTTACGAGGAGCGACTGCTGCCCCCGCGAACCCGTGCGCTCGGCAGAGCGGGAGTTGGGGTGCGGGGCTCGGCGGCTCCCGCGCTGCCCTTTGGCTGTGGTGGAGCTCGGGCGAGGGGGATCCACTTCAGTCAAAGCTGCAGGGCAGGAGCCTGCTGGTCGTCAAGCTGCCTGTCAATAGGTGGTGTGTTTGGGAAGCCTAAAATCTCTCCCATGGATCACTAAACTCCAAACTGGCTGAGACAGGACCGTTCTGGGACGTGCTAGGAAGGTGCTCAGCCAGGTCCTGACAGTCAAGTCTCCTCAGCTGCAAGGTCCTAAACCAAACAGAGGATGCAAAGGCCAAGCCACTCTGTCCCCAAAATCCCAGAGCCACATGATTCCCCTGGCTGGGTGGGGAGGGATGAAGGTGGTGTGACACAGTGCCTGCCTGGGGCACCCACAGGTCTGGCTCTGAGGGATGGGCACCCAACAAAGGCAGGCTGCAGGGAGGGGGAGAGGGGGCTGAGGAGGTGATCACCTAAGATTGACTTTTCTTCTAATAACCAGGTCTCATTTTTAAGCAGTAGGTCTGCACTAGTGTGTGTTCCCTAGCCTGGTGTGATATTATTTTGGTGTACACTGAAGCAGTGCACATATAAATGGAGCATATAAATGCATATGAATTTCCTAAGCATAGTAAAGGAATTGGGCCTTTGGAGGCCTTCTGAGCTCAGCAGAAATGGTAGGAAAAAATGTTACAGCCATTTTAAGGGTGAAGTTTCAAATCTTAGATTGAGAGTTAGGTGGGGAGCAAGTTTTCCTAGCCTCAGTTTTAGCATCTAAATTTAAATTATGCATTTTCCTTTTCTTCCTGTAGGATAACCACAGCTCTAGTCTCCAACTAATCTGAGAATTTTCAGCAACTGTATCTCCATGAAAACCTGAAAATGTAGTATCTGCAGTTTGGTGGCTTGATTTTTCAGCCTGCACTGCATCCAGCAGTTCTCTGGCATTTCTGGAATTACTGGCTGCTTGGCTTTATATCAGCCTTCTCATTTACATTTCTCAAGTGTGAATTTAAGGATCTGAGTTTTAGACACAAATTTTTGCTTTGAAAATTGTGGTCAGCAACTGTATAGACTTAAAAAAAAAAATATCCTGCCAAGGGATCTCTCCTCCTGTGTTTTAACCCTGGCAAGTTTTTAATTTCTCTTTCCTCCCCGCCCAAGGGAAAAGATTCACCTAAGCTACAAAGCATTAGGAAACTGTCAGATCAGATGCATGATATGTATAATTAACGATGTAGAACAAAGCGATAAACCCTGCCCTGAAAAGCCTAAATCTTTTCTTTTTTGAAGTTGCCTCCTGCTTTCACCCTTCCAGTTCCCATAGGACTGTGTAATATTTAGATGAAATCAGTTACTTCAGGGCAAGAAAACAGTGCCAGTGTTTCAGTTTTCATCTGAGCAGGAACCTTTTGGAGCCTGTGAAAGAAGCCCTGCTGGTCCTTGGCTCTCCTTTGGCCCTGTGATCTGACAGGTACAACAGCAAATGTGGACACTTCTGTTTTCTTGATGGATTGCTGAGAAAGCAAATTATATTTCTTGTGTCTACCTGAAAGCCATATTAGAACCCTTCGTGTTTAATTAGCAAGGTAATATAGAGAATCAGGATACAGACTTTGCGGAGTTGGTGATTATATGTATTTATTTTTCTTTTTATTTTTAGCAAATCTTAGTTTTTGGAAATTATTGTTCACTGAGTTGCTTTGGTAGGCAAAGGGAAGACTTTTTGATTCTTGTGGAGAGCTAGAAAAGATCCCATTTGAGGGTCAGTTGGCACTGACTCAGCTTCTCCAACTGTAGGAAAAAGTACCACTGGAACTTTATTGTTTTTTGGCTTCCTGCAATTCTTAGCAGCTTGCAATAAAATATAGTAAAAAAAGGGGAAATCACTTATGCATAAAAAAAATACCACAAAGAAACTTGAACAATACCCATCAGAATAATGACTTGAAAATTGCCACTCAAGGAGTCAGGGTACCAAGCTCCATATGGGGAATCTTAAACTTGAAATGGTCTCTATGTGCCCGATAGTTTCATTCATACAACCCAGAGGTGCCTGGAAGACAGCCTGGGTGCAATCATGAAGATTCAAATGGAGGAGAAAGACACAGGTTAAGGCCTGATAAAGGAAGGAACATACAATCCATGGGTTGAAATCCAGTAAAAAGTGCTGTACTAAAGCCTGTTAAGCCTTTGGTAGTTGTATTGTGGGCCCTCATTGAATGGCAGAGTGCTGGAGGCTGAAGGCATCTCTGGAGGTCACCTTCTCCAACCCTCCCTCACCTCCAGGTGGCTTTTGAGTATCTCCAAGGGCGGAGACTCAACAGCGCTCCGGTGAAACGTTCTGAGCCAGGTGACAACCCTATGCTGAAGAAATCCTGGCCTTCTGCTGACATGGGAGCTGCCTTGGGAATCTGGTTAGTGGTGATCGAGGGCATGGCCTGGGCACAGCTCTCTGGCACAGAAATTCAGCTGGTACTTCATCTTTATTTCACACACCAGTATAGCAGATGAGGAAAGTAATTGTAAACTCTTTTCATGCAGGGCTTGTCTTCCCTCCTTGATGCCACCAGTTTGTATCATACAGGTTCAGTTTGAAATGACTTTTAAGATGTGCCAGGTAGGAACTGTTTAGAGGAATAAAATAAAGAAATCACAGTGATGCTCTTGATCTCCTTCAGGCAACAGAACATCTTGACTTGTGTCTCTTAGGGAGAACTGGAAAGTTTAAGAACTAAATTTTCAAATGAATAGTTTGACTTTTACTTTTGGCTTGGATACTAATGTATGCATTACATGTATGCCAAGTGTTCTGCATGTCAAAATATCACCAGTAATCTTGGGAAAGAGGAGGCCTTTTCAGAGAAGGACCCCAGGGAGTCAGTTGTCGTTCGAAAGTTCTGTATTTCAGCGGTGCTGGATATGATATGGAAGGCCAGTGATGGCAGAGGGTGTCTGGACCACAGGGCTCAAACTCCTGGAAGAAGCACCACCATCCATTCTGTGAGGTATGACTGGCAAAATCCCTGACCTCGCCAGAGATCTGCAGTGAGTTCTGTAAAGCAGATGCAGTTGGCATTGCTTCTGCTCTCACATGACCTGATTGCATGGTGAAGGCTGACTTATGGTTAAGTGGAAAACAGGTGCTGAACGGTGCTTGATGTCATTTATTATTTGCTGACTTTGCTGTTTTGTGTTTCTGTTGGTTCTAGATGTACAAAGTGGGGCATGTGAGCCAAAGGGAACATTTCCTGATGTGTTGTGCAAGGACAGTGGAGAAGTCAAGGAAAGTTCATTCTACTCTTAAAATCTCAGTTCTTTTGAAATCCAGGCAGGTTTTGCTGACCTGCTGTGTGTAATCTCAATATCTACTCTGCCATTAAAGCATTGATTTGTTCTTTCTTCTGTGCTAAAATTACACTGTTCCATGAAAACTGCCATCACTTCTGGAGAAGACTGTATCTAGTCTTCTACATCTTTATAAGTGGGCATTCATGGCATAAAATGACTTCAGTGTAAGATAAACAGGAATGCTTGAAACAAACACCTGCTTTCACAGGCTGTTACTAGAGCTGGGATACCGAGAGCCTGGATTTATTGGTGACCCAGCAGACATTTTTCACCTGTTTTTGGAGGCAAATGTGCAATAGAGTTTTATTTCCACCAGAATGTAGGTTATTAATTTATGGGAAATAAAGGCAGAGTGAGGACTGGGACAAACACTTTTTTAATGGCTCTAATTCTGTCATCTAAAAATAATACTTCCAGGTTCTTTCTGTAGCCTATTGCCTTTAGTTCTTTCTTGAATGAGTTAGTAATTTTTAGTTCTTTCTTGAATGAGTTAGTAATTTTTTTCTGTGTTTGATACAGCTACATTTTCACTATAATTCTGTACATGAAAAAGTAGTTAGAAACATCTGCTCCAAGCTTATTTTTTATTTAACTAACAATTAAATTCCCTTTTTTTTTTTTTGCAGTGCACATAGCAACTCGAGTTGACCTCATTTATCCTCTTCAAAAACGTAAGTACTTTAATTACACCACTGCCTTCCTCCTCAGATAATTTTAAAATGATGGAATTTCAATTTGTATAGTCTCTCATCTTATTGTATATATTTTTAATCTGAAGTTCCAGCTTATTACCATCTGTACCACTTCACAGTTCTACAGGATACTATTAGACAGCCAGGTTATGAGGACAGACCTGAGCAGACAGATTTCAATTTCCTTACCCTTACAAACAGGGCTCCAGGTACCAGGGAGACCTATTCCTCCTCACTCCTTCAGACTTTTAAGTCTTTTATAATTGGCACTTCATCCTTATTTCACACACCAGTATAGCAGATGAGGAGAGTAATTGTAAGCTCTTTCCATGCAGGGCTTGTCTTCCCTCCTTGACGTCACCAGTTTGTATCATACACCAGTTTATGGTCAGAGCTGGACAATGTGCAAAACAACAGTTTTCCACTGAAATAAAATAAAATTCTTGGCTTGGTTGAGAGTGGAGCTGTAGGCACCCCTGATAAGATGTTTAGTGCAATGTAATCTTACCCTTCAGTCTTTGAGAGCAGCCTGTTTTGTTGCAGATCAGTCAAAATACTTTGTGTGCAAGTGACCTTTTTGCTTAAACAAGGAAAAGGGATCGTATATGTTTGTTTCAGATTGAACTGATTTATTTTTTGGTTCAGTTTTTGAAGGTGGTGGTGTTGAGGTATACCCTGTGGTACTGAGGGCAAAATATTAAGCAGTGCAGTTAAAAAAGGTTACCCTGAAGTTCCAATTCATGCCTAATAGACGTGGATTGGTATCAAATCCTGACTGGACACTTTCCTAGTGACCTTCTGAGCCATTAATTCTGTGTGCTGTGGGCATATAGGGGTTTCCTAATGTGTGAGGATCTGGCTTGGTATCTTTGTGTATTTTTAGGTGCACAATGAAATTAGAGATCTAACAAAAGAGCAGGAGAATGTGTTTTTGAACATCAGAAAATACAGTCTCAGTAGCAAGTCCTGATGGGACTATTTATTTATGTACAGTTAAGGTCTGCAGCCTCTATCTGTTATGTGGTGATTGCCTGGAGGGAAAAAAATATGTATTTATCCATAATGAAGTAGTGCACAGTTCATACAAACAGATATGCTGGAAATTAAACCAGGAAAGGAAAGTATTTCTTTGTGCTATTCTCAGTGGTGTGCTGGGAATATATAGGGTTTCCTAAATTATAACTCTGCATCTCCAGTAGGTCCATTATTAGATGATTCATGTCAAACTTCCCTGGCTGTGCAAATACCCCGGATGTGTCATTACAAATGCAGTGTCAGTGAAATTATTTTGATAAAGCAACACAGTTTTATGTCGTGTTTCTATCAATTTATTTTCTGTATAAATAATATAGAAAGCATTGTTTTCTTTAATATCACTTTCTCTTTTTTTGGTCAGCTTCCTCTTTCACACAAACAACCAAGCCAGTAACCAAAATAAAAAAAAAATTCTCTTTTCTCGTGAGCACTAATTAGTTACTGTACAGTACCTTCAGCAGCAGATTTTGGTAGAAGGAAAGTAGATGATACATTTTCCTGAAGAATGTTTATTTCTCAGCCTGATTTTTTTTCATTTAAGATAAATAAGTTTAAAATGTTTAATTTCTGTTCTTTTGCCCAGTATTGATTTAAGAAAAGAAAGCTTTGTGACAAAACAAATGCAAATGTCTGGGGAAAAAAAAAAAAGTATCATTTTAGCCAAGTGGCTAAAATGCATTAACAAGTGATAAATGCAGAGATTTTTTATCTTTCCCTCACCCCCCACCCCCTCATCACAATTAACTACAGCAAAGGAGATTTTGTAATGTGAATATATTCACTGACAACTGAGTGGAGGTAAACTCTTTTTTTCCCTAAACTTAATTTCTGTCCTGCTTTCATTTTTTTCCATTTTAATGTAGAATTAGAATGGAACAATCACAAAAACACCCACGACTGCCTGTAGCTCTCTAGCTCCCTCTCAGAACACCACCACAGGACATCAGAAGGACAAAGTGAAATATTTTTAGATGTGGTATTTCTGTATCTTACTAGAATACAATGAAAGTACGATTTCTGATGAAGGTAATGCAGAGTTTATGTTTGAGCATACTCATGTGCATATTATCTATTTCCCCAATATGATGGAAAAAACCAGAACAATCAATTTAGTAAACTTTTTTTTTTACATAGAATCAGAGAGAGGTTTGGGTTGAAAGGGATCTTAAAGATCATCTGGTTCCAGTCCCACTGCCATGAATAGGGAAATTTCTTTATGTTAATAGTGGCAGTCAGAAATCACCCACTTAACTGTAGACAGGACTAACATTAAGTAATAATAATAATAAGCCAAAGAATTTATCATAGATCTATAAGGAGCTACAAAAAAGCAGACACTAAACCTGGAAGTTTGAGGAAATGTTTTCTTTTACACACTTTCTTTTTCTTTTGCCACATACAATAATCCTAGCATCTTTCAATAGGCTATTCAGCTATTTCCTTTATCAGCAACAGTGCTACACTCTAATATGTTTAGAATTTTCCAAGATACCTTGCAGTTTAACATTTATAGATAGACTAAGCTGAAAGGACTCCCCCTACCCCGTCTCCCAGCACAGGATGAAGAAGAAAGTAGAAAACAGGAAGAAAAAAAATCAAATATTCGAAGTGCAGTAAGCTTTAAATCCACAGATATATAATATCAGTCACCAGAAGCTATCAGAAGTCCTTACTTGTGTATGAAAATAAGATAAGGAACTGTTCTGTTTCTCCTTTAATGTTTTAAGTTTGCAGAACTGGGAAGAGGAGTTTTTAATCCTGAAACACAAGATTTGTATCAACAGTTCTGTGCAGCTGTTTCCTTTCAGATTCTGGCTGCAGGAAGCTCTTGCTCTCACAAGTCTACATGAAAAACTCCAGGTAGGATAATCCAGATTTAGTGAACATTCTGCAAAACTGATAGCAGTATGGACTCCATTCTTTCTCTGCAGGGCACAGTTGTGCTGTTAGTTGTCACTGATGAGGTGCTTTGTTAGCACACAGAAGCTCTTACCTTAAAAACAGCCTTCTTAAACAACAGACCTTTTCTTTAGAAAATAACTGTTCCATGGATGTTTTTGCACAGCCATCACTCCTGCACTGGAGCAGATGTGGAAATGTTCGTAAGCTCAGTGAAAAGCTACTTTAAAATCAGTCCTGGTTCACAGATGCTGTAAACATCTATTTTCATCAGTTAAAAAACATGGTAGCTTTTCCTAAAGCAGTGTCTGGGATGATTTTGTTTTGATTGTTCAACACTATTGGTGCTGAAAATAGGTGTGTCAGCATTTGAAAGATGGTCCTCAGGCACTGAGGTTTTTTTTAATAGCAAGCAAAATTCTCATTAAGGGGCAATTTTAAAAAGCAATAACATTCATTTTTTGGGCTGTTAAGCATATAGAGTGTTTATATTTCCAGCAAAGAATGAATTAATGGAAAATAAATTTCTGTCATGCACTAGTGCCACAGCATTGCAACATAATGTATGTGAGGCTGATTGCAAGTCAGCCTTTCAACAGGATTATACATGATCAAAGCTTCTGGAGTGAGAACTATGTAACTTAAATGATTGAAAACAATTTTAATGTTTGTCTTCTCTCTTTTTCTTTTAAATCAAAGCTTGTTTCTTGTTAATGATGTGTTAAACTTAAAAAACCCACAGCTCTCAGTCTCTGTATCTCCCTAATTACAGGCAGACGTGTTTGGTGTCACATCCCTTCAACACACAGACAGCTCAGGTTCTTTGCCTTAGGTGCCTGCTGCTGGTAGGATTGACTGCACTGGCCTGAAAATATCTGCCTCTTTTGATGTTTGAGTTACAGGTCAGTGCCAGGTCCCAGCAAGGCAAGATGCTGTTCTTTGAAGGAAAGTGCCAGCAGATAGGACAGGACTTCCCACACCCTACAGGAGGCTGTGTGTCCACCAAGGAGGGTTGAACTCATTCACAAGGACCCGACTTTCCACGCTCACCTTCCGCAATCCCTGACTCTTCTGAGAGTGTGATAATTCACTCTGGAAGGCCTGGTCCCTGAAGTAGTTATCCATCACTATCAGCACAACTTAAACCATCAAACAACTCCCACAGGACTCTTTCAGATGTTAGTTTAGTGATTTTAAGTCACTAAGAAGTCTTGTGAATTTTTAGGTCCGTTGGCACAATGCCAAAGTCTAAGAAAAAATCTATATTTTGAAAAAAACCCTATTAATAATGAGATAATACTGAACCTCTTATTTATTAAATATTTATCATTATCCAGAAATGACCCGTGAAATCAGGAGCAGGTTGATTTTCAAACAGAACTCATGAGAACAATCTCTCTCTTGGTAGGACTTAGTAGAACTTTGCTATCACTGTAGCAACGTTCAGGATCTAGTAACTAGGAAGGCCTGGTACACCATGGGGGTTCATGCTCTAAGCAAACCCAGGGGGCTTCAGAGGGGTCAGAATATGCTCATTTCTGTGCCTACTTCCATAATCACACTGATTAATTTTTTCAACAAACTGAACTGGCTGCAAAGCAGAAATCTCCACTCTTCTGTGCAGTCCTTGTCTCAGCCTGTTACCACAGACCCAGACAGGCAGAGGTGCTTTCAGACTGTGCAGGTACTATGCCAAGCTCTCCCTGCCTGGCAGCCTGCCCTTCCAAGGCACCACTGGTGGGAGAAGGGTCAGTGCTCCACTCTACCCTGCCCATGGAGAACTGATCTGGTGTCAGGGCTCTGCCTTTCTTCAATGTCACCGATGTTGCACAGATGCTTTCGTGCAGTTGGCAGATGTGGCCCAGGAAAGACATGGAGTGAAACTCTGCAGGAAAGCTGCTTGCAAGTGGTATTAATAGAAAAAACACATGCAGGAGTGATTTGAGTAACTTCACTTCCTTGAGGAGGCAATAGCGAGGCCAAGAAGAAATTCAAAAGTAAAATAAATGATATTGTTAGAGATGTGAAAAAATAGCATCCCCTTCTTTCCTTTCTTCCCCCTCCTTCCTGCCTGCCCCCTCCAGTTTCATCCACTGTTTTGATGGAGACAAATACAAAGTATTTTGTCCGAAATATCCATTAATTGATTTTTCTGCCTTTTTTTTTTTTAAATTTCTTCATAAGAAAATTAATTTTTGTTAGTGACCCCCAAGGCTTCCTAAAAAGAAACTTATGCTATACCCAAAATTTTAAAGAAGAAAAGGACTATTCTGTTTTAGCAGTTATCAATTATCTCAACAATCTATCATCACCAGAATAAGGAGACAAGTTCTCCAAACCAACACTTCAAATGAGTTGGCTGATGTCGAATAACACACAATTTGCACAGCACCTAACTCATGCATTTTCCCAGCTTCTAGAGCTCTTTCCTTGGAAATCATTATGGAAAGTGTTGGAGTAGCAACTTCTGGCATTGACATGTTGCAAAATATCTCCCCAGCAGATTGAAACGCTGAGAAGCTTCCGGCATGTCAGACACAGTAGAGTTTGTCCTATTCTCCTGTTTTTGCAGTGAGAATGCCCTCGAGGCAACTCACAACATCTGCTGTGAACACATGAAATCCTTCCCTTCTCTGCAGCCAGCTTGCCACTGGGTTTGATGGAGCCAAAATATCAGGCTCGTTCAGTGGAGCCAGGCACGGCTCGGACAGACAACAGTGTGAAAATCAGCAAGTCAACAAACTTTCAGTAGGAGGAAAAGGGGAGAATCAAACACAGAAATCAGTGCTGCAATTAAAAAAAAAAAAAGCATATAATATTTTGTTGCACTGCAGAATTTACAGCTGATCAAGCCATAACCCCCAGGCCTCTCCTTTTGATTACTTTGTTTGGATGCCCTTGTGCCACAGTACCTTTTACCTTCTCTCTGGTCAGAGTGGCCAACAGTGTTCTTGGCCATAAAAACCAGGAGAGGGAAAATCACTTGGTGTCTTAGATATTCACTGGCAAGGAAATTGGAAGAGTCTTGAATGGTTACAGGTCTTCATGGCAAGAAAGGATGTTGCAACAGTCACGCTGCAAACACTGTAGTGAATGGAAAAAAAAGCAGCACTGGAAATCTGTTCCCTTATGGATGTTCCAGTTGAGACACAGTCACAATTATTTTAGGAGGGAAAACATCATACACTAAATACATTTATTATTTGGATCTGTTTCTGCTTTGGACAGATTGTGACAATCTTACATAAGCACTCAGTATTAGGACAGTCTGATGTTTGACCCAGATCTGATTATTTTGCAGCACACACAACTGTGCTTCCAGGGGAAGATTCCCCCATGTCAAGTTTCTAAACAGGGTAAATAAAGCCATCTGTTGTGGAAGCAGGATTTTTAAATTATATGCCCTGTTAACCACTGTTTTGCACACTGAGCTATTTGTGTCTAAAGAAACAACCTTATGCCTTTCCAAAAGGAGTTCTGCTCTCCTGATTTACACGTTTTATGGACCAGATATCAAATGTCTAAAATAACTTCTATTCTTCTTACATTTACTTCTATCAGACTGATTTCAATCTTCTCCCTTTCCACTGACCCCTTGTGTTTCTTTCTGCTTCCTACTTTCTCTTGATCTGTATTATAAATATAATTGCAATCAATATTTTATGAAAAGTTTGGTCAGTGAAAGTAATATTTGAAAATATAAATATGTTATACATTTTATATCTAGTAAAGTAATTAAAATATCTCACATGAAAGAGATCTCATCAGCCTCTAGCCCAATGCAAGCCTCTTCTTCTCTGCAGGGATAAGTAAGAAGCACATAAAGGAAGTAAGGGAAAAATTCCATGGTAGGAATGGTTTTTTCCAGACCTTTCAATAAATGCTTAAGAAAAACATTTTTTCCCCCTGGAAAAACTGCATTTAAAGACTCCATTTGTTTATCTAAATTTTGTTGAGTCAGCAAGTGATTTAAATTGCTATTTCCAGGACTGTTTCACTCTGTGCACTCTCTTCAGTCACGAAGAGAACCAGTCCTGGCTACAAAAGAGGAGAGTGAACACAAATTTATGCCACGAATTAGCACATGGAAGGAACACCAAGTGCTGTTTCACCAACCACTTTATCACTTTGGGGGTCCATATGGGTTTCTTTAATAGGGTTTAATATTTGTCCTCTTTTTATTCTTATGGGAAGGGATACAACAGACTAGACACTGATGTCTCCTTAAGGAAATTGGGGCACCATCTGTATTCATGCCAGCTAAAATTCTGCTCAGCTGGCTCCCTTTTTACCTAAGCCTTAGAAAAGTTCAAATATATATATATATATATATATATATATATATATATATATTTCAACTTTTAAATTCTCTTGCACAACTTGATATATATTTATTTATTTCTGCAATGCTGCCTTGTCCTGTTAGTCTACTGCAAGGCTTCCTGGTCCTTGGTGATTTTGGGATTATGAACTCCACCAGTAATGGGATTTGCAAACATGAGGTTAAATCTACAGAGCAGTAGTGTGGCTAACACTCACATGCACTAATATACATAACTAATATACATAACATGCATACATTTCAATAATAGATGTGTTTTGCTGATGTAGAAGGCAGTACTGGATCTTGCATTGCAAACTCTTAACTTTTAGCAGTTTCTTATGACTGAAGCATTTGCTTTGATGACTTTAAAAAATCAAGTACCTGCAGAGAAGACATATAGATCATCTTGTCTATCTTTTAGTAAAGCACAGGATTCCATGTTCACCCTGACACCTCTGTGTTAGAAGTCTCAAACACCCTAATTGGACAGCCTAATTTATGGGGTCTTTTTAATAGTCACAATTGTCATAACACACATCTTCCAGCACTGCCTTGAAGGCAAAGATATGAATAGTTCAAAGGAAACTGGAGCCTGTTTGAATGGTCCATTACCCTTATTGTTTGGAATTATTGTTAAGAATTTGTGCTTGCTGTCTGCACTTACTGTAGTTAAATCTTCACTTTATGTTATATCTATAAATGAAAATACAATTTTATGTAGAAAATTAGAAACTGGAAAAGCTACAAGAAATAATGATGAAGTGGACTGGAAGAGACCTGAGGTGAGATTTAGATATTTCTGAATCTCAGAAACGGCAAAAAGCAAAGCAACACTTTTTGTTTGAACCGAGTAAGTTCAAACATTTCTAATTTTCTTTACCAAGTGAATTAAAAAGGCACAAATTGCTATCTTTAGAGTGGATTGTTTTTTGTTGTAGTTACCCTCACTGACTTCCATTTTAACTTGATCCATGATTTCAGGATGACATGCACAGTTTTGTTACAGTCTAAAAAATTTGTTTCAAAAATTTGTTTAAAGACAATAAATAGAACCAAAAGTCCTGATCTAATTAGCTATAAGAAGTGGTTGAAATGCAAACATAGAAAAATGGCTAAATTATTTGCCATCTTAATTTTTTATTCCTTCTCATATTCTTTTTCTCCGTAACTTTGCTTTCATTTTTTTGCTAAAGGCTCAATCCTGCTGCTTTTAAAATAGTAAATTACCCCTAAGATCAAATGAGATCCTGAGGGAAGTATTTAAAAAGAAGAGAAATTAGGATATTTATCCTTCTTGCCATTTGGCAACTAGCTAAAAAATCTAAATTAGAAGAATATTTCCTCTCAGTTTAGCATATGACTAATAGGGAAAGGACATTGCAGTAGGCAACCACAATGTTAAACAAAGTTCTTGCTATGAAGAGTCTTTTCCTCTGGACAGCATAAATAATGTAGAGAGGGTAAGGTAAGAATTTAAATTTAGGTGGTACTAAGAACCCTGAAGAGTATTGACAGGCTTCTGAGCAAATAATATCAGCTGATACCAACCAGTACAGCAATAAGACATATGGACATTTAATCCAGGACTCCTAAGAATTTATTATGATGGGTCTTGAAAAAAAATCAGTCCTAAGTAGATATGGTTGAACCCAACCATTTTTAGGCATTTAATATTACATATAAAAAAAATTCCACTAAAATCTAGATAGTGAATATTTGGTAGCTGATTACCATGATTTTAATTTTACCTTTTCTTTTTTTATATAATTTTTATACCAGGTCTTATTAATAAGTAATTTACCATATGCATGAGGGACTGGAGGCATCTCCAAAAAATAGTCTCATTTCCATAGAGCTGAGATGCCCTCGATTTAGTTACAGTTTCTGTTTTTCTTGTTTTGCCTCCTCTCTGTTTCTAGGTTTAGACTACTTTTGAGCTTTTTGCTGCAGTAAAATAGAACAGAGAGAGAAAACATTTCAGCAGCTGAATTACTGTTTCTGCTTTGTGTAGATATGTAAAAATCTTGGAAAACTTGGTGAAAGCCCCTGTCACATTAAACTTTTGACCAGACAGGGATGACTCTCATGTGTCAAGCTGCTGGACATTCACACCAGCAAATGAATCATCCCAGGATATATTTCCTTCAGATTCGTGGAGCTGTGTGATTTTCAGTTTAACTAAGCTTTCCACTTTGGAATTTCCTACCATTTTAAAAACCACACAAGAACAAGGTCTGTCTGTCACTCCACAAGCTGTGTCAACTTACTTTAAGGCTTCTTGTCTCTCACCCTTCAGGCAAGACTTAGTTTTACATAATTCACATATTTTAACAATTCAGAAACTTTCTGGATGATGTTCGATCATGGCTTCGAGCTCTTTTGTTGTAAAGCTAACTTTTCACTGTTTGACAGAAAGATCCACAAAATCCCATCACAATGAATGGTTATCACAGACTCACTTTGGCAAATGCCTTCCAAGACACCGATCGCTGCAAAGAATAAAAAAATACTATTTAGAGTGAGATTACAGACAGGGCAAGGGTGAAGAATTAGAAATAAAAAAGTTCCACTTTGCCCTATTTCTTACTAGAAATACTTCAGTTCCTATCAGGTATATTTAAAGGACTGCAAGCTCAAACACAGAAAAATACTCAAGTTAACATTAGCTGTAAAGCTGATATAGTAGAATGTGTTGATTTAAAGAATAGCTGGTGACATAACTTCTGATGTTCCTTTATCCTATCTTCATGTGATATCACTTTACACGATTTTAAATGTAATGCTTATTAAAAGTGCAAGTCTATCATATATGAAGCATATGCATACGTTCCTGTTCCATGAGAAAATTCCAACTTTGCTTTGTGGGCACATATAATAGAGCAATATGTACATTGTTCCTGTCCTCCCACTAGATGGATCTGATCTGTTCTGTTCTTTCTCCCATATGTATTCACATCTGCCACAGTGGGAGGTAACTGGTTTAGAAATGGAGAACAGAACCTTGGACTAAATTCTGATCTCATTTACATCACTCAGTAACAGAGTTACCAGCCCTCCATGAAGAAAATTCATTATTATTGCTATTTGTACCACCCCCGTCTCCCCATTAGGATTTATTCTATTTTGATGATTCACATTATAATATAGTTTCTATATATAAGTACAGGGACAGAGGGAAAATCTGTAGCATTCTGAGATACATGGAAATATTTCAAACATTTTTATTTTTAAAATATTGCCTTCTGTGTCTCCTGTTGAACGTTAACAACGCCATCTTCCAAGTTTCTTTTTAAATTATAGCCTTTTCTGCCTTAATTCCCTTTTGTCACATAGCTTTTCCTATACTGATCAATATTGAGGACACCTTTACCCCTGTACCTAAATGCATTATAAATACTATCAATGTTAGTCTCATTCCCCTTTTTTGCTTTCACTGAGCAGAGACCTTCACTGAACTATCCATGAGAACATAATCCAATTTCAGAGCTGCTACAGTTAACTGAGAATACTTTTAAATCTTGGGGACCCTGAAAATGGTAGGAAATTATCTATATAAGTGGACAAGTATTGACTTCTTTGGTCCCCGTTGGACAGTTTTAACAGCGTGGCTCTGTTTCAGCCTTAAATTGGAGAAGAGTAGTCATATAAAAGGCAAAAATAATTCATCAAAAATATATAAAAGCATAAACAAATAATTATATTTGTAGATCATTTATTAGTAAAAAGGAGGAAAGGAAGGGGCGCTCAATTTTCCAGTCACCTTGTACAGAACCTGGATATTGACAGCAGCAGAATAGTGGAAGCCAGAAATAGAGAGCACACCAAAAAAGATTAATTCTCAGTGGAAAGGTGATTTTCTCCTAAGAACAACCTTTATACTTGCTGGGAAGTTAAAGAAGAGCACAAAAGACACCTGACAGCAACCACAACTGGGCTGCTCATAAAACTGCTAGCTAAGCACACACACATAAGCAGCTCAGAAATGTGCAACTCGCTGTAAAAATTTCACTCTGTGGGAAACTGTGTATTGAAATTCATAGAAATGCTTACTCACAGCAGAAATGTGCCCTGTCCAAACCAGGTGCCTTTCGTGTGGCAGTAAAATATTACAGATTCAGTATTTTTACATGCCCACTTTCAAAGGGACTTCACACTACACTTGCACTAATACCGACACTGGCAGACCTCTACCATTAAAAATAAGTAGTCTGTGAATAGTGAGGTCTGTTTTAAAGTGCTTGTGCTCAGTCACAACTGGTCACGGAAGGACATGTCTTTGTTGACCATCATTCCCTGGCAGGAGCTGTATCTTTAGGTGGATATCAGGTACACAAGCAACAGAGGAGTGTTTCCCACATCTTACACTTGGAACTGGGGAGAATTTGGGTCTCTGGTGGATCACAGAGGCTTTATAAGACTCCTGGTACTCTCGGGAAGATACAGTTTCTGGGAAGGACAAGAAAGGCACAGGGGAAGGGGTGACTTTCCTTGGTATCACACTGATCCAGAACCATTCTGAAGCCCCAACACCTGACATGCTTTCCAAGGCAGCAGGGCCCTCAGGTGAGCCCCAATTAACAGAGCCAATGCCCTGGGGACCCCCCAACTTGATGCTGAGGTCCCCCAAGCCCTTTTGGCCCTTCCAGAAGGTTCTCCCACCACATGCCTTGGATTGATTGCACCCAATTAACGATGCTCACGTCCAGGTGCTGCTGCAGCAGCACAGCTGGCCCCAATTAACTGTGCCCATAAAGCTGCTGCTGCAGAGGAGGGTGGGTTTGGTCCTGCACACCTGGGCTGTGGGGCTGCCCTGCCCGAACCTCAGACCAGTAGGAGCAGCTGTGGGGAAGGCAGGAGCATCCAGTCCCTCTGTGAGGGAATACCGGCGGCTCAGCCTGGAAGAAGGTAAGGGCTTTGCTGTGGCTTTTAACTCGTGGGGGTGCCCTGTTGTTGCTGAAAACGTGGAGATAAATCAAACTCTGTAATGTGCTATTTTTGGTGTAAGAAAGCAGGTGTTTCTTTGTTCACGGCACTGGGTGTGTGGGGGTCGCTCCCCAAGCGTGCACACTCGCTTTCAAAACTTTTTGCTATTGATGCGTTTTTAGCAAAGAAATTAATGTTCATTGGTTATAAATTATATAATTCTCTTTATTAATTAGTATTCTGGCTCCTATTGGTTATTGATTGGTTATTGGTTACTGATTTCTTGCTTCTTGTGCTTAGTCCACATTTTCAGTCTTTTTATTATCTTTTTCCCAGGTAGAAGGGGTTTCAGTACAATTGTAAGATTGTCCTGATTAGTTTCTTCTTTAGTGTATTCTCTGTTTTCTGCAAAATGTCCTTGTAGTCTATGAATTCTGTACTGCTGCTGTTCCCTTCTCAGAAATATATCTCTTTCCCCAAGGCTTTGTGCACCGAAGCATATCAAGGTTGGTTTAGCAAAACTTAAAAGTTCCAGTGATTTCCACCCCCCCCCCAGCCCTCCCAACCGTGTTTTAACAACAGCCGCTTGTGGAAAAACCTGGCAACAGTGGAAAATGATACTGCTTGTGATTAACTAAACCAATTAATTATAGAATATTAGGGAAGTCGTGTCGTTTCCAGCACTGGGGCGTTGCTGACGGGGATGGGAAGGGTAACGGGGCAGGTCTGCAGGTGTGTCTGCGCTGAGGGCGGCGCCCCTGAGGGCGGGGGCGGCCATGGCGCTGCCTCTGCCCCTCGCGACGCTCCCGCCGCTGCCATTGGTCCGCCGCTGCCATTGGTCCGCCGCTGCCATTGGTCCGCCGCTGCCATTGGTCCGCCGCTGCCATTGGTCCGCCGCTGCCATTGGTCCGCCGCTGCGGCGGTGGCGGGCTCTGGTTGCTGGGCAGATCGCGGTTGCCGGGCAACCGCCTGACCGGGCACTGAGCGCGCAGCGGGGCCGGCCGGGCCGAAGGTGAAACGACAAATCAAAAAAAACTAGGGGGGAAAAAAAAACAACAACAACAACAACAACAATCCCATAAAAATAGAAAACTCCACTTGTGCGTGTGCCTCGAATAGCTGGTGGGGTGCGGTATAGGGGCCTGTCTTACCGCTTTTGAGTGCCCGCGATGCCCATATGAGAAAAAAAATACAATTTTTTTTATAGGAGTATCACGAAGTTGTAAGATATCCAAGTTCAAAAATGCTGGACTTGAGTGTCAGGGTCTTTTTCGGCCGGATAAGGGACATGCAAGAGTTCTTAAAAATTTTTGGGGCCGTTTTTGTACAAAAGGGGTTCTTCTCTCTCTTTGGGCTGAGAACAAAGATGATTAATTGTCCTTGACAGAGGACACTTTGCAGTCAATCAGAATAAAAGGAAAGCCCCTTTTTAGAGAAAATAAACCTTTGTAGGTAAAAATGAATATATTGAACTTATCTGAAAAAGGGTGGGATTTTGTAAAACTGGAAAATGAATGAGATGTAAAGCCAAGGGGGTCTTTCTCCCTGAAAACTCAGTGGGGGAAGGACCCGGCGTGCTAAATAAATTCTTCTTTGTTCCCTGAGCTTATGCCACCTTTCTAAAATTAAGAGAGATTTTTCCCACTCTCATGCCTGCCCAGCTGAGGACTCAGGGTGTGCCGGGCAGTGCTGGCCTTGCAGGACATGTCTTTGAGGCATTTTCTTACTTATACTTAAAAATAGTTGGCTTTTTTTTAAAATGGAGGGCTTTGGATGCTGAATAGAAAGCTTCAGGTTTGAGGTTTGGACAGAATGATCACACAGAAACAAATGCAGATTTAAATACACCTCACCACAGAGGAGTTCAGGAGAACACAGGGGTTGTTCACCCCCCAAAAGACTCCATTCCTCTCATGAGAAGAAAGCTTTTATGATGACTTTGCTCACTGGCTGCTCCAGCTCTGGGTGCCGGAGCATTTTATGACTAAGCAAAGTTAGAGCCGATACTTTCCTTTTCCCTGCACCAGACTTCAATGAAGTGACGCAACTATGCTACAAAATAGTGTTACTGTGTCCTTATGGTGTGAAATCATGTGTAATTATCAGCGGGGTCTCCCTGCAGGGCTTGGGTGGGTGTTCCTCAGGAGATGGGACTTAGTCTGTGCCAGTGTATTCCCAAGGGACAACACAGCACACTGGCTGGTCTGATCACCTGTGTTTCTTCTGAATCTCTCACACAAATCCTTCTGTGAGTGTCACAAGCGGAAAAATAGAAGGGAATAAAGCAAGATATTTAATGCATATAAATATGCTTTGTGTCCCCTCCCAGCACACCCTCTGGTCTGGTCACTTGTGAGGCAGAGTGACAAACAAAAGGCTTTACTGCTCAGCAAAAACTATGATGTTACTTTTTGCCAGAAGTGTTTGAGTCAAAAATCTAAACCACAGTGATGTCGGGGTTTAGAGATGTAACAAGAACTGATAGTATTTACAACCCAGAAACTAGAGATAACTGAGCCAAGCGATTTAAAGAAACAGTGAGGAGGGGAACTGAGGCAGCCAGCAAGGCAACACCCACTTACTTTTTAACCATGTGCATTGTCTAAAAGTTTACAAAGTGGTCACTTAGAACTGGGTGGGGGAGCTTCAGACAGAGAAGATCGATGAAGACCCTTGGAGACCTTATAAGGATATGCATATATGCTAATAAGCATTGGGAAGTGTCATGAATATGTAATAGGAATGCAGGGAACAAAACATGAATAATCATGTAATGCTGACACATGAGCTGTAGTGAAAAGGCCTTGGTGTGCACTTTGGTGAACTGATTCCCGGGGCACCCGGTGTGCTGTGACCACACAGCACATCGTAATAAAGGAATGCCTGACTTCTAAAACTTGCAAATTGAGTCTTAAACATTCTTTTAAGTGCTGCTTTTAGGCAACAAAAGCACTGTATGAGCTGCTGTGAAGAAAACTAGCTCTGCCCTAGCCAGGCCCAGTCTGTTTGAGTTCTGGAAATCTGCAGTGGTGGTGATTCCTCTCTGGGCAGGAGGTGCTAGGGTCTATCCCCTCCCGGTGTAAAATTCTCCAGTTTCTGTGTGCAATTGGAATTTCCTTTGCTGAAGGCAGTGTTTGTTGCTGCTTATCCTTTCACTGACTGTCTTGGGGAGGAGTAGAGTGGTGTCCTTCTATAGTTGTGCTTTAGGCTGCTGAAGACAGCAGCAACACCCATCTCTTAGAAGCCTCCTGTTCTCTAGGGTGAATAAAAACCTGTATCTTCAATCTCTTTCTACCCTTCTTTAGCTCAAGCCTCTTCTTCATTGGGAAATTAAAGATACACTCTGTTTTTGCCTCCACTGAGGGCCAATTATTGGCACTTTTTGTGTGTAGAAAATCAGAACTAGGCAGAGATTCCAGGTATGGCCTTACAGCTGCCAAGTAGGAGGTAGAGTCACTCAGCTTTGATCTTGCTGTGACCTTGCTGATCCACACACTATAGACTCACGTTAAAACCTCAGATAAGACCCCTCAATTGTGTAGCAGCTTTTCAAAAAAGCATCTATCTCCAGCCTGAGCTTCCAGGAGATATTCTGTCCACACTGCAGAGCTCTGCAGTTGTCTGCTTGTCTTAAAGTAATAAAATAGAGCAGCAGTGCAGAACAAAAACCTCCAGTCTTGAGATTGGGTGTTATAACTTCCTTGCTCTCTTTTAGCAGATCCATCCAGAGTATCTGAGTTACATTTAAAGTTTTGTGCCTCTTAAAAATGAGGGAGAGATGTTCCTTTCTCAAGTGTCTTTCAGATTACTTTGTAAACTGCAATAAGCTGCTATGCAAAAATCTGAAATATCTGGTTGTATCAATTTGGGATTATGTGCTAGTTGTTACCTGCCGTGGTGAATGGAATGGAAGGTACACCAGCCTGACAAGAGATAATGATTCCCTCATATCACTTTCGCTGAGGTGCTTGGACTATCCAGCCTGGTTTTAAAAGACTAAAATCTTACAGTTTGCAGGTTTGCATTCTGAATTTTTATCTATTTCCAGAGTCTGCCAGTTATATTGAAGTCATACTGCATTATGTATGGGGAAATAGAAAGCTATCATCTCAAAATAGACCATAATATTGCACCTTATTAAAAAATACAAGTGGGTTTTCTGCCAGCAACCATGACTTATGGTAATGACTGTTATCAATATGCAATTACTTCTGTTACCCTGAAACATATTGGCATTCATTTATTTAAAGATAATGTAACACATTTGTATTCATTGAGGTAATCATTGGATATGATTAAATGTGAATGCCCATCTTATACAAACTGTAAAATGAAAAAAAAAATTGTCATTGGACCTTTGGCACTACTAAAAATAGGCTGTATTAAATTCTCAAAGTTACATTTGAGCTTCTTTGAAACACGATGGCAAACAACCATAAAGAAGCAAAAGCATAACCGTGGTGATTGCTAATTCAAATGTTCATTGTTTCTGATGATGTATGGGAAACCTGACAATGAGGAAAAAACCCTTGAAATAAAACTGTAGTCCCATGTCTGGGGAATGGACTCCAGAGTTAGTGGTATGTGTGGAACAAAGTCCATTTAAATGGTGACTCTTAGTGGAGGCAGAAGTCTATTTATATAAGTTGTGTAGATCAGCTGTGAACATGCAGAGGTTGGATGTGGCAATAGCCAGGCATTTAAATGTGCTATTTAGGCTTTTAATCATTGTTTTATCCCACAAATGCTTCAGACTTGCAGAGAACCCAGAGTTTTCAGGCTTTTAACTAAAATGTATGTATTTATTATATAGCACATGTGTTACATAAGAGTAGTTCTCTGGTGACAGGTTGAAGAAGTGAATCTCAAAGTGTTTATTGTCACAACAAAGACACCAACCAAAGCAGTCTCAATATTCTGAGCTTTCAAGTACTTCCGTTGATGATGTTTGAGAGAGTGAAGCTCAGCGTGTTTTTTGTCCAGTTGTATGATGTAAAATGCTACAGGCACTTCTAGAACTAGCTACTTCTTTGTCTGCTGCTTGTGCAAAGTATCTGGGATTTAATGAACTTTGAAGGGGGAAAAACCCCGAAAAGCACCAGCCCAAAACTATCTCTGGTATTGGTTTGTTGGTTGAAAATTAGAGATATACTGGTCAACTGTTGGATGGTTCATGGAATCCTAGAATGGTTTGGGTTGGTAGGGACCTTAGATATCATCTTGTTCCAACCCCTCTGCCGTGTGCAAGGACACCTTCTACTAGACTGGGTTGTTCAAAGCCCCATCCAGCCTGGCCTTAGACACTTCCAGGGTGAGGCATCCACAGCTTCTCTGGGCAGCCTTTGCCAGGGCCTCACCACCCTCATTGTGTGTGTTAACAAAAAAGAAAAAGGCTTCCTTACAGCAATCTAAGTTGGACATAATCCAGTCGAAAACTATTGCCCTTTGTCCTGACACTACAGGCTTTGGGAAAATGTCCCTCTCATTTTACTTATAAGTCCCCTATTCCCTCTTATTTATTGAGAAGTTGCAGTAAGTTCTCTTCTCTGCAGTAAGGTGCCATCTCTTCTCTGGAGTGAACATCCCAAAATCTGTGTTTCCTCATAGGAGAGATGTTCCAGCCTTCCAGCAGTTTTTCTCCCTCCTGTGGAACTGCTCTCACAGGTTCGTGTCTGTCTTGTACTGGGGACCCCAGAGTTGGAGGGGTCTCATGAGACTGGAGTGGAGCAGAACCACCTCCCTTGACCTGCTGGCCACTCTTTTTATGGAGCCCAGGATAAAATCAGCTTTTTGTGCTGCAAATGTGCGTTACTGCCCCATTTCCAATTTTTTTTCCTGTCCAGCAGTATCCCTAAGTCCTGCTCAGTAGGGCTGCTCTTGATCTGTGCATCCTGCAGTCTGTATTGATATGGGGATGGCTCTGAGCCAACTTAGTGATAAAGTGCTCTTTTCTTTACAAATAATAAAGCTGCATTTTTGTCAGGTGGTGCTAAATGTGTAGATGCATAGTTAGAATTTCTTCACTGAATGTATGTGTATAATACAGGTGTGTAACTTTGAATCATGCTTTGCAGAAGGACATGCTGCCTTAATAACAGTTTATAGCTCAATATGATTAAAGGAGACTGTCTTCATTCCTTGGCCAATTCTGGCAGTAACTGCAAAACACCCAGTGATTTCAAAAGCCTTTCTCCAGAATGTTACTCTCCAAAGCTAAGAAAAATTAAGTCAGATTTCTCAGAAACACCTTTTATAACCTGAGCTTACTGGAAGGCAGCAAAGACTTCTCATGACACAATAATTCCAAAGATTTATTAATCAAACTAAGCTTTTTCGGTAAACTACTTGTTGCTTTGAGTAGGGCCTTGCTGCAATATTGCCAACTGTAAGTTTTTTCTGTTCCAGATTATCTAAATATCAGTTTGCCTCTAGTCTCCTAATGCTGTTTGCCAAGTCACTGTAAATCCTCCTCAGTTAGGAGGAGCTGGTAATCAGTATATCAAGCTTAAAAGCAAGAAGTCTTCAGCGTTTGATTTGGGTCTAGTGGTTTGTTCATCTATTGCTGTAGGAACGTCTGCTCCTCTTATGAATAATTCCTTTGGAACTTGCAGAGCTTTATCTGTGCTGAGAGCTCCTGCTGGAGCTCACAAATGCTTATGAAGCTGTTTCATCCATCATATTTTTCTGTAGTTCTGCATAAGCCAGAAGAATGTGCCTGTGACCTGAACCTCATCTCAAGTGAACTTGCTCTTTGTTGGGGAAGGCTGATGCAGAGGTTTTAGTCATCTGGAGAAGCACTCACAGCTCCTTCATATCATCAGGCTTGGAGTACCCCAGCACACCACTCCCTGTAGTTCAGCCTTTCTAATCTACATCCCTGTGTGGTACAAAAACGTGGTGTTTCCAAAGGGCAGTAGTTAGGAGTTATTGAATACTGTTGGTTTGATTCACTGCCTAGACCTTCACTTCATAAAAAAAAAAAAAAATTACTTTTCTGTTACCCAGGGGAAATTTCCTGGACATGTGGATAGAGGTAGTAAATTGATAAAACTGGAGGCTGTGCCAGATAAATCTACGGAGCTTCTGATTCCCAGAATTAGAATGGGAAGATGGAATTCTACAAGACTTTCACGTGGTGCTTGGCCCACTACTGTCTCCAAGTGCCTGCTCTGGCCCTTTCAGAGATTTTCACCATGCAATCACCCAGGAGGGCAGCACAGCAGTGTGGAGGCACTTCTGGGGTTTCGAGGCTGACCTTCCTCAAGCATCAAAGCCAAGTCAGCAGCTGGTCTTGAGACTAAACTACAGCCCTGAACTGACTTCTTGCTGTTTCCCCTGAACCTTGTTCATGATGGATCTTGTGTTCTCTTCTCTAGAGCCTTTTAACTCTAACCCTGGTCGAATCCTTCTGGGCACCAGGCAGTGCTGCTAAAATGGCCTAACATAAAGCTGATTAATCTCTGAGGTGGGGTGCAGCAGCAGGTGTTCTTTCCCCAGGAGGAACACTCTTCCAAGGGGCAGCCTGTTCCTGGACAATGAATACTCGCTGTAAGACAACTCGGGGAGAAAATGGTACAGCTTAAATAATACCTGTCTCGTGTAATTTCATAATTATGTAATTAAATGTTCCTGTAGATGGTCCAAATCATACTTGGGCAGAGGGATATTAAACATTTCTTCCATATTGTAGAAATGGAGGCTTTTAAAATAAACCTGGGAACAATGTCTCCTGCCAGAAACTTCTAGAAAAGGCTCAAATACTGTAATTTATTTTAAAGTGGCCAGATCTCTACATATAATTTTTCATCAATTATTGTATGAAACATTTTGGATTTTGAAAAATTGTAGTAGGTTTGACAAGCGCTTGAGTGACATCGTGTTGATTAAATAGCATTTCCTCTGACAACCCCACTGAGACCTCCTACTCACAGTGAAGGCATGAGCTAATTGAATCCTTTTTTTCAAACTGCTTTTACATTTCAAACAATACGAGTGACACCGACCCCTTTCTCCAGCACAGCTCAAATATCTGCCTTTCTGATGGCTCCTTTTGGCAGACCACTTAGGTAATATCAGCACCCTTGGTAAGAGCATCAGGATGTTTCTGCTGTGTTCTGAATCAGAAATATGCAGCTAGAAGTTTGGGGTTTTTTGGTTTGGTTTTTTTTTTTTAATAGTTTTGTGGGTGATAGAAATGAGTGATAGCTCAATTTTACGAAGATAGAACGTCACAGAATCATGGAATGGTTTGAGTTGAAAGGGACCTTAAAGATCATCTCGTTCCAACCCCTCTGCCACGGACAGTGACACCTGTCACTACACCTGTCACTCAGAGCTCCCTCCAGCCTGGCCTTGAACACTTCCAGGGGTGGGGCATCCACAGCTTCTCTGGGCAGCCTGTGCCAGTGTGTCAGCCCCCTCATCACAAACTTTGATTGATTTAACAGTGATCTTTGGTCCTAACATCAGTGAAATAAAATGGCATTAATTACGAAATTGCTTGAGAGGAAATAAGGCTCTACGTACAATTTTAGTGATGACATACTTTATATAAAGATGTTTCTATAGAACAGTAAAAAAAATACATCAAAGCTTGATGGGAGCGAGTCTTTAATTCATATTAAAATAGGATAATTTTCATCCCTAAATACACTTTAGGGGAAACCATGTCAGTGATGCATCCCAAACTATTTGGCAGAAGCTATCTGGCTTTGTCCTCTGGATGTTGAGGAAAGCAGGAAGGAACCTGGGGTTGAGGGAGGCCCTTTGGCCAGCAACACGTGTGCTTAATGATTTCTGCTTTGCTGTTGTACTGGGAGCTTGTGAGAATGTACCATCCTAAGGCTTGTATAATTTGAAGGCATCTGTTTTACTCAAAAGCTCTTTTGGAATCATTGCAGACTCCTTCTGGAAGTCTCTAAATATCTGATATTGGATAGTATAGCTATTTCTGGTGCTTAAATATCTTTTGCCCCATATGGATGTAGCTCAGAGCTCAAGAAGAACGCAATGTTTTACCACGGGGTATATTAACGCAGTCTAGTTCCATAAATGCAGTCGCTGCTATAATTAATTATGTGTTCGTAGAATCACAGAATCAGCCGGGTTGGAAAGGACCTCTGAGATCATCAAGTTCAATATTTCATTTTTTTTTTTTTCTAATTCCAGTCTGGATTTTTCCCCGTTCCGTACTCTAGAAAAATCCGGTCTGGATTTTCCCCGTTCCGTACTCTAGAAAAATCCGGTCTGGATTTTCCCCGTTCCGTACTCTAGAAAAATCCAGCCTGGATTTTCCCCTTTCTGTACTCCAGCCAAAATCCAGTCCGGATTTGCCCCCACCCCCCCAAAGTGGCCCCGGGACACCCCAACGGAGGCACCACAAGGTGTGAACCCCCCGAGGTGACACCGGAGCAGTGTTTTATTTATTGTAACAAACAGGGAGGATCATGATACAATGAATTGCTTCCAAAAAATCAGCCCTAACCCCTGTAACTGTGCAAGCACACAAGGAGTAAATGCAGTACAGCAGCTGCATCACACACTGGTGTCCATCTCAGGCTGGTGTGAAGCAGCCACGTTACTGTCTCACTTCCAGAGTGTAATGGGGATGCAGAAACGTGTGATGGCTGTTAAGAGAGCCCTAGAGAAGCGTTCTCCAAAGGGTAACTCAGTGAAGCAGCACAGCACAGATTTATTGCTGTCATACCAGACTGCTACTCAGTCTACAGCTCAAAGATGTCGAGGCAGCTGGTTTTGTAAAGATAGTTCCACAAAAGTGTTTCATTAGCAGTTCATACCTCCTCAGCACGTTGGCTCAAGGACAAATTAAACAGCAACGAGAGAGTCAAAACTTATTTGTCCTCTTAACTCAGTTAAAAACATTAAATCATTATATATCAGCCATTCCATTATTTCTTTGGCTCTCAGATCATCCTGTTCTGCTGGATTTTGGGTGCAGGTATCTGGTATGGTGAGTGTTGTTCAGCACTGCAGGTCAGTTCTGGCATCTGCTCAGTTCTTGACCAAATCTCTAAAATTTGCTGAAATCATACGTTGCTGATGTTTTTAAAGTATTCACTGCTGAAGTGGCTTCTAAATATCTTCCAGGGTTATTCTTGGAATAAACCATTTAGTCTTGTCACATAAATGCAGCCCTCCATTTTGGAGGGAGGAGGGTGACAAAGGGTATTTCACTGTGTCTTCCTGTGCTAATATGAAGTCTAAATGTTATCATGTAATACTGACAGCATTTTGGAAATGACTATTTTTGCGGTAGAATATTCCTTTTTGTTTTCAGTTCTGCTGGTGGTACCGTTTTGAAAAATTATTTTTTTTACCCCTTCAACATTCATTATTTTGTGTGACTTGAGACTCCCAGTTCATATTTATTGCTATGATATTTTCTTTAGTTTTTTTCTCTGTACATATGGTTTCTTTTGCAAACTGAGATGAACTTCTATAATTTGCATTACCCTCTTCCCAATATGTCTGTACCCACCAGATCAGCAAAATGAAGCTTCAACATTATACTCGGGTTTTGCCTCACTGTGTGAACTCTTTCAGATTTTAAATAGTATTGTGAATAAGTTTTTTTTTTTTCCTGGTTAGAATGTGTTACATTATAATCTATTTCAATTTACTACTTTAAATGTTTCAATAGATGTGTTCTGTAGTTGAGATGTCGTCATGTGTCTTATATCTATGATATTTAAGCTACTTATTGAAAAAAATTAAAAATAGAAGAAACTCGAGAGAGTGGAGATAATGAAGGTGCATATCTTATTTTATGATAGTGACTGAGCTCTTTTACTTATTTCTTTGGAGGGAAACATTTGTAAAAATAAGATGAATTTGTCATTTGGGCACAAATAAGATTTTAGAATAAGAAACCTAAACCTCATCCTCTTCCCTTGCTTCCTGTCTTGGGGGCTTTGGAGTAGAATACCTTTTTCAGTATAGGCTTGACTTATTAGTACATGCTTTCAGAGGGATGTTCTGAAAAATATCCTGAAAGTGGGCCAAAATATCAGTCAAGCACTAATAAAAAATAAACCAAATAACATTAAACTGCTTCATTCAGCCAGCTGAAGTTGTCACTGTGTATTAATTACGTTTTTCTTTACATTGTACATTCTTGCAGTTAACTGTCAAGTGCCTTATCTGGTGGACAAGATGAACATTATTAGCGTGGACATTTAATAGCAAGCAGTTTATATGTAGTGTTATTTTTTTGTTCCAGTAATCAGGCTGACTTGTCTTACCCATCCCCTTCTCTCAGGGGACATAACAACAGAATATTTTGTGTATTTTGAAGGCGAGCCCTGTTGAAATCGAATTGGAGGGTGTGAAAAGTCCGGTGTTTGGTGTGGAATGTTATTTGCCACTTCTGGTTTTGGTAACACAGATTGTATTAATTGTTGAAACCCAAATTTTCCCCAAGTCAAGTATGTTTTGCTGGTAAAATAATGGTAGTTGCTGAGTGACCTCTCTTTGCTTGTACCTTGACCAGTGAGCCTTTAGTTCTATTTTCTCTCCCCTGTTCTGTTAAGGAGTGCAGTGATAGAGTGGTTTTGGTGGGCACCTGCTGTCCAGCCAGGATGGGTTCACCCCTCTGTCCTAGAGGTGATGATTATGAGTTAATTTTATCTCCATCTACATTTAGGAGTTTATTGCCTCAACAGTAATTGTTGATTGTAGAATAACATTATTGGAAGAGAGTGGAGCGATTTTTTTTTTTTTTTTCCTCTGTTGGCACAGGCATGGCACTGAGCTGAGATACTTTTTATATGTTCTGACATAAAACTCTTTCACAAGTGACAGTAACTTAAAAAAAATGAACTTTGAGTGTGTATCGGTTTCCTCTTCCAGGAGGATCTGGCATAAACTGCTTTACCAGCCTTCAAAGAGAAACGTAAATGCAACAGTGCCCTTCACTATTAACAAGGAAGTGAGAAGATTCACACCGTTAAATATGGTGTTTAGAGCCTGAAGGAGTAATTCATAATAGCAGATAATTTGCAGAGTGCGAGAAGTTGAGTCATTGTCATCCCTTTCTGTTCACAGGTTGTCTGTGAGCAGGGTTTTGGGAGCTTGGGGAATGATGAGTAGCTTCCACTTCATGTTGGGGTTGCATGTGTGTGCACTGCTCTGCATAACCTGGAACTGTTCCCCAGCCTTGCTCTGTCATGTGCAGAGAAGCTGGTCTTTTATAACAGACAAGAGATGACCAAGCAAACCAAATATATGTATATTGCAATCAAAATAAGCTCTGCTGATACTCAATTGCTTGTGAAGATCATTTGTGTCCTCAAGTCTGTGTCTCTTCCTTTTTTTTCAAGATGAAACTCAAGAATCCTGTTCAAAAGTGTGTCAGTGCTGCACTTTATAAATTCACTGTGTAAAGTAGTTCTAACCTTGAACTAAACTTCACAAAAGGCATGGAAAAATGTTGGAGTAGTCTCTAATTAAAAAACGAAGTCTTCTACTGTTAATCAATTCAGGTACTTTTCCTAAATAGTATTCACCTCTTTAATGCTCCTGATACGTCAGCACTAACCTGGTAATAATGAGAAGACATGGACACATTTTCCCATAGGATATGCTGAGCTCCACTGTTCAGTATTTTTTATAGAGAAGACTGCTTCTGCAAATACCTTTCTACCAAGAGACAATGGAGATTAAATATCTGTGGTTAGTTTTAATGTATCAATCACTTCCTGGTTTTATTTGTGTTTCCCTAGCATTTGGCTGCAAAAGTTATCTCACCTCTGAATTTCTCTGCCCCTGCTTGAAAGTGAAATTCAAGCTAATCATTAAAGAACTTAACAAGGTTGTTCCAGGCCAGTTGATGTCCCCTTCTGAAGTCTCAAAGAGATGATGGACCAACACATTTACTTCTCTGTAGGCAGAGGCAGTTGCAGTGTGTGTCCAATTTTTACCTCTGTTTTTTCTCCAAGGAGTTTAAGAAGTAGATTGGTTTGGTCTTCTCTGAAAGCAACAACATAAGTTGAAAACCAAACTTAGCCTGAGCATATAAAGAATTTGTGTGTATGGTGTGATGGTTCAAGAAAACAAACAAAAAACCCCCAAACCCCAAAGACACAAAAAACAACCAAAGAAAAAAAGAAATATCTGCGCCTCTAGAAACTTTTACTAATTAAAGTGCGAGGGGGGATGTGACAGATGCAAGACCTTGGGGGCAAGCTGGCTCCAAAAGATGCAAGGCAGAGCAGATATGTGACCTTTTCATCTCTCTCTTACAATATGTTGTTTAGTGTCCTGTAGGATGTGGTAATTTGTGATGGGTGACCACTGGGTGTTTCCCACAGCTAACAAATCAGTACAAGCCTCACTACCTCAGTTTTTCAAATAAAGAAAGGCCATAAACAGCAACACTCCTTGATGGAGATTGGCATTCACAGATCTATCTCCTCACTTCCATCCCAAGCAATATCCATCTCCTAATCATGCAAATCTTTGTAGTCAGCTACTAGAGGTACTTCTAGGGAAATAAATCTGATTTCCTGAAAAAAAAAAAAAGCCCACAGAACTGAATCTGACCTGAGCAGCTGAACCAAAGGCATCTCTTCAATACCTAAATGCCAAATACACCTGTGTTTTGTAAGACTAGCACCAAGTTTTTGGCATCACTTGCTAGGAAAGTCAGATAATTGCCCGTCAAGAAAACAGAGGGAAGGGCTTTGCTGTTGCTCCCAGAGTAGTGTTTTGCTGTGCTGAACTGACTCAAAATGTGCTATTTCAAACCACTTGCATGAAACATAATGTCCTTTATTCCTGCACAGCTCTTTTCTCCTCTATGTAGGCACTGGAAGAACATGCCTTCCCTCACCATGTGGTGGAGTTAAATTTGCCCAAATTCTGTCTGATGATCTGTTGGTCATCTAATTGTGTACCAAGGAATACAATTTGAGTGGCCCTAATACAGTTAGGGCAGGGTAGAGGTATCCAACCAAAAAGCTTCACTGCAGACAATGTGCTGTTTTCTGTTGACCTGACGAAAAGCTTTCTGATCACTAGGCTGAAACAAATTTCTGCGGCTTCAAGAGGTTTATTTTTGAGAGATTTTGACATTTTCAGATTGACATTTCTAATTGTACTCTGCGAGAGCTTTCTTCAGAAGGGATATGCAGCATTTCATTTAGCATTTCTTGCAAGAGAATTTGGGGATATTTTTAGAGAAGAAAATTATCGAAGTCCTAGGAAATGTGGAACAAGGCTTAAAAAGAATACATGCAGAAGATGTAATTTTAAATAAGAAGTAGAACTGCTTCAGATTTTTTGTATCTCATTTTTATTAAACACTTTGAATGGGATAATAACTATTATCTATGGATCAGGTATTTTCTGTTACATCTAGAATTTTGGATTGTACGTAGGCTTAAAAAGATATATAAAGAAGGGGTTAATAGTTTAATTTGGTTGCCACGGGATTTTTGATGCTCATGCTTTGTGTTGAAAGGAGAGACTTGTTGAGTAAACAAATTTTAATAAGACAATAAAGACTGACATAGTTTGTATAATTACTATGTATTTTTACTGTATTTGTATTGATGACAGTCAAGACTTGAAATATAATTGCAGAAGACAAGTTATCTAGAAGTTTATTACGCTAGCAATAAGAATGGATAAAATCAGTGTTTTCAGTCTGTTTCAGCTTCCTTCACTCTCCAGGTCATTTTCACCTATAAATTTATTTACTCTCCCTGCCTGTCCTTTCCTCTAAACCGAAACTTCATTCATTGACTTAATTATTCAAAGGATTCCTGTTGATTTTGAACAGGTCAGAGCAGTTCTTTTGTCCTGTGCAGCTTGTGTCTGACCTGAGCATCCTTTTACCCTGGCGGACTTTTTCACATCAAATTTTTGTTGCTCCCATCACTGTCCAATAGGGTTTGGGCTTAAAAATCACTTACCTGGGAAGATGCCACGAAAGGAGAGATTCACAGCAAATGTGGAACCATCACCTGTCTTGACTTTTTCTGTGCAGCCACCCTCATATGTTTTCTTTGCCTGCTGTCTCCCTTTTGTAAGAAAGACCTGCTCTTTTGGGCTGCCTTCTTTCTTTGGGACCTGTTATGTCCTTGCTCCTTACAGACATATTGTTGCTTCAGCACAGCCATTTGTTCCCCCTCCGTCCCATCCTTTCTTTGTGTGATATATGAACTCTGCCCACCAGTCTTAGCTTCTGCTACTTCTTCCTCTCTGAATGCAGTGACTTGCATTATTTATTGTGTGTGTGTGATGGTGACACAGTAGTTGGCTCACAGCAGCTGTAACCAGTGAAGATTGTCATGCCTTGACCTCAGTGTCTGCGTTTGCACCGCACACACTGGCATTGAAAAAGAGCTGCCTCTTGAGAAGAGATGATGTGTAAGATCCTGATGAATAAGGGAAAGCCTGAGGAGAGCTGTCAGTGAAGTGAACCAAGGAGGTGTTTCTCTAGATCACACTGAACGTGTTGGTTGCAGTTGTATAGATGTGCTGTGATGAAAATAGTGGCTGTAAGTCCTCGGTGCGGGGATGGACAGGAAAATTCACCCTGAAATGTAGCAAGAGCAATAACTGAGGCTTAACTGGATGCTGGATGGGAGGGAAAGAGCTGGCAGTGACAGGTGATGAGTTTTAGTGACAGGGAGCAGAGTACTGCTGTGCATGACTAGGAAAAGACTTGACTCAAGTGGGAAGGTCAGGATTTCCGTTTTTGCCTCGTTGAGCTGTAGCTGAAATATCAGGAGCCATAAGGAGATGCCAGAATAGAAAGCTCAGGGATGAATCATTCAGTCGGAAATGACGGTTGCGTTTGTGTTTCCAGAGCAGACCAGCCAGAGGCATGTTAGTGAAGGAGATGAGAGGTGGGAAGTCCTGTAGCATTCCTGGAATCCCAGTTTCCCCTTTGGAAGGGAAATCTGGTGGGCTGTTAGATATTGGATAGGGAGGATTAAATGCCCAAATAATTAAATTCATTATGCTAAATTATTTGGTTCCTTTATAGAGTTTGCTTCCTCAAATTGCTTCTACCTTTCTGGTTCATGCAAGCACACTCCTGTGTTGAGATCTTTTGAAGAATTATTTTAAAATGTGCCTTGTCAGCATGAATCTATTTTACTTTGAAAGCCATGAGACAATTTCTGTTCTGTGTATTGCCATTATCAAGAAGTCGAACTGAATGTATTTAGGGTGGTGGAATTTTAGAGCCAGTTGCTGTAATCAAGCTATTCTGTTAGTGTAGTTATGCATTTGTTGCCTGTTTTTTCTCCTCTTCATTTGAAGACAAGGAGCCACATTTGTACTGAAAAAACTTTGATATTGTAAGTTGGTATCTTGACACTGATGAAATGGAAGCCCTGCAAAACAGTAGATAACATGCAGATTGATGGTTGTAAATTCATGTCTAAGCACAATGTTAAATGAGAGAAGGGAGTTTTTTATTAAATAAACGGCTGGAGGGATCTTTGTTACATTGAAATACTTGGTACCTTTGTGCTGCTTTGAAGCACTCTTTTATTAGATAAAGGGGTAAGCTTTGCACTTATGTCTTAATTGCCCATGATGTTCATAGCAGTGGTGTTAGCACACACCTCTGGGGTATTTGGTGAAGAAAACTCTAATACACAATGGATCGAGGGGTATCTTACTCCTGAGAGATCACTTTGGTGTTGGATGCACACACATCCTGATTTGTACTGGATTCTTAACCAGTTCTGTGCCTTGTGCCTTATGTGATAAACAAAGTCTCGAGTTTCTATAAGTTTTTGAATAATAGTTTATTATATGGTAAAAGCAAGCAGCCGGCTGGGTGACAGAAATGGGACCAGTTTCCCAAATCTGCACACCCCTACTACAGGGTACATTTAGTATTTATCTTAGCTACTTCATGCATATTAATTATATCATATACATATACATTCTACAGGGTTTTGCTAAGTATTTAATAGATGGGTTTTCTTACAGCTAAAGCTAAAAGGGTTATCTCTACAACCAGTCATAATTCATGCGTTCTTGGATGAACAGGTGCCTAAAGATTTTAAGTTCTACTATGTTTTATTCTTAGGATAGTAAGGAGGTTTTAGGCCTCTTAACCTTGTAAGGGTTTGTTTTATTTCTTTATGGGGGTTTAATTAAGTTTTACAATCCCTTTGTTTTATTTTGATGTAATCACCCATTGGTTTCACGAATCACAATTATTTATATATCACACTTATATCTCAGCCACTCCTGCAGAGACTGTGTTGTTTCAGGCCATGGCCTCTATTCCATTATTTGTGCAGCAGTATTTGAAACCCACAGTGACTACACAAAAGGAAAATAGTCCCTTTTCTCAAACGGATGTGGTGATCAACTGGAGAGAAAAAGTAGTCGTGCTAGACTTTCATTCCTGTTAAACTGAGTTTAAATTCGTGTGATTAAGTATCATTTATTGGGTCCGAGTAAAATTCAGCGTTTTCATTTATCGTCCTTTCAAGGAACAAAATAACTGATTCTGAGTCTTAAGCAGATTACCTTGCAACATTTAGAAAAAGGTTTATTGTGATTAGCTTGTTCTCTTTACACTCTTGTGAAATTACTCTAAAACATCTTCAGAGACACTGATATACTCAAAGTGCCTTCAGCTCTGAAGAGCAGAAGTCTCCATTTAGGGAAAGTGACTAATTATTAACTGTATGCGTCTGCTTTATCTCTTCAATCCAGATATACTTGTCAGTAGTCTCTCCAATGTATAAAATATTTACGTACTGCAGAGAGCTCCAGTCAAGCTCACACGTTATCTCCAGGGAAACAATATTAAAGAAGTCTGTTATGTTAAAAGCCTTTTTGTGGTGTCTGTTGGAAATAGCTCAACTGATGACTCGTTGCCATTAGGCAATATGTCAAAATATTAGCTTAAGACTATTTTGCTAATAGCTACCCTAAAAGTGATATTTTTTTTACTGTGGAATGGATAGATCAAAGTCAAAATTAATAGATTGTGAAATATCTTATAGAAAAAAATCATATATATGTCTGCCTTTTTAAATTTCTTCTAAGATAAACAAACAGAAACAAGTCTGTACAGCATAAGAGCAGCCACCTCATTACACCTTAAAAGGTAAATGGGACAATTCTGTTTATATAATTGCTGCACAAATACAAATGTTTACCTAAGCAACTTGAGTTCAATAGACAGTGGAAGGCTGGGTGGTGCTACTATCATTTTGATCAGTTTTGTGAGGAATTTTAAATACGAGCAAAATCTTATTTCAGAAAGTAGTGTGTGTACCTTATTGCTTTAAGCAGGAAAATATATGTGCTCTTTTCATTCCTTGTCCTGTTGCATGAATACCTTCCCAATCTTTCCTTCCCTATGTGACCTCAAAGGTAAACCATAAAAATGAGATTTTGGCAGTTCTACAAGGAATCATTATTTAAGTCTGGCAGCTGAATGAGTGGCTCAGGTACCTGATGTCTGTCATAACAGACAAAACCAATAGCAAAGGTACAACCAAAAAAAACCGTGTTCAATTAGCTGAAAACTCCATTTAACAAGAAAATTAAATATGTGTGTAAAAAAAAAAAATCCTCAAAAAAACAACCAACCAAAAAAAAACCCTACCTGCAAAAGAACCTCCACCACAAGACAACCAATTTAAAAAGAAAGGAAAAATAAAGCACCAACAACCCAGGAAAATGATATTTCAGTACTATGTGTAGGTTGGAAGTGATATGTGTTTTTACTTAAGGCTTTCAACAGGGATTGGAATTGGGTAACTGTTGCCTTTGAGGAAACAGCAGCTGAGGTGTTTAAAGTGCTTAAAAATCAAATTGAGCTAAGAAAACTCTCCTGAAGGGGCTGCTGAAGGCAGGGGGAGTTCAGACAGGAAAAGCAAAGTAGCTAATAATTTAAGCAAAAAAGAAACGCTCCCCACCCCTCAGACAAACAAAAAAACCAACCCACCAAAACCAAACAAGCCTCCAGAAGCAAATGAAACCAAAATACTCCCAAAACATGAAATCCAGCCAAACCTGGTCCTGAGAAGCCAAGTGTGTGCATGCAGAATTCTGGGATAAAAATCAAGACACCCTTAGGAAGTACAGCATGGTTAAATCAGATACCCATGGGAAGGAATAGTTAGAAGTTGCAGTAAAAGTTCAAGTGACAGCAAGGTATGTGCTAAATCAATGACTGTGCTTGTTGGAGAGTGCTGTGCCCAGTTCATCGTTTGGTTGGTCCAACAGGTTGGATTAAGAGAAGTAAACGTGGCAGTAATTCCCTGCTTTCTCCAGGACTGTTGTGTGGAGCACTCGGTGAGCTGGAGCTTTCGTGCTTCCCTTGTGTGACAGCGAAATTCCCAGTTAGTGCCTGACACAGGGATGTCGCTCCTCAGACTTACTGCTCAGCCTTCCCATTCCTTCTGCTTCAGGTGCTCTTCTGGATCTCCATAGAGGTGGAATGAAAAAAAAAAGTAATGTGGCTGAAGTGTGTGAAATTCCAACAAAAGACTCCTAAAATCCCTTTGCGTTTCTCCCTGAGGTCTCCGACCTACCAGACATCAAAGTTGACACGAGATTTGACTTTCATCTTGCTTTGATTTGGTGCTCTCTTGCAGAATACCCCAAACCTGTTAATGATTACCCAATCAAAGGTGCTTCCAAAATACATGAGAGACACAGAGCAATGAAATGGTAACGAGCAGCCACAGATGTCTCTTCTTTGCAGTACTTATGGAACAGCAATTCTAGATGGAAATAGAACCTCCCAGCAACAGGGAGCTTTTTCAGGGTATTTTCAGAAGTGCAGCAAGAGTGTACAAGTGAGAATACACTCATTTCACCCATTGCTGTTTGAGGGTAAAGCAGTTATCCATGGCAAGAGAGGGAATCCTCTGTGGAAGCCCGGCCTTGTTTCGGTGGTGGCTGGGCACTGTGTCACCAGGGGTGCTGTTCCTAAGCTGCTTTTCAGTGTAGCCTGTTAACTAGTGATGCTTGAGAGGTGAGAACTGCCAGGCAACTCTCCAGAAAATTAAAAAAAACCCCAAACAACCCAAACCAGCTTTTATACAAAACCTGGCTCCAGTATTTATGCTTCCAAAGGCAACTAATATCTATCTATCTATATATAGACATTCTGTTTTGAACATCCTTCTTTCTCCTGTTCTTCATCTGTGAGTTTTAGTCTGGTATGAAATTTAAAGTTTGTTTTCTAATTCTCTCTCAAATTTCTGAAATCCACATAACTGCAGTGTCTATTAAATTCATCCATACTCTTCTTTTTTTTTCCTTTTTCCCTTTCAGAGCTACATTAAATTAATGCAAATTCCCATTAAGAAGAAGGTTACTCTAAAAAAGCACAGACCTGTAGAGATTTCCCCCCTCTCCTGTCTTTGGTCAGCTAATACTCCAGCTTACTGAATGATTTACTGATGCAGCAGTGTTGAGTTCAGTATCATGCAAGAGAAAAATGTGAATTTTGGGGAAATTAAATGTAAAACTAATGTAGCACATTTGAGAGACCTGAGCCAGTGTTGGAGTGTTCAGTATGAAAGGTAACAGGATCTAGTGATTTAATAGGAAAGTAATGAACAGAACAGCAGATTAAAATAGTGATTGGGTATTGTAATGCTACTTAAAACTTTGTCTTGAAAGGCATATAAATTATTTGAGTACTTAAAATACTTAATTACAAACTACATGTAAATGATCAAGAATCAGTGGATTTTAATGACTTCATACAAACACTACATTGCTTAAGTCTGTCCTAATCTATTTCTTAGGAATGGGAGAGATTGCACTGGAAACTCTCAATTTCCTGTTGGAATTACTGATTCCAGCTGGTCCCAGAAATGCTGGTCCATTGTACCCCTGAAGTGTTTTCCATCAGCAGAACTCATGCTGCCAGTAGATGTTCATTTATTAGATGCCACAGCAGACAGGTATTCAGGTTTTCCTCTCCTTGTTCAAATCCCATAAGAATGTTTTGTCAGGGGTAAAAGGGGAAAAAAAAAAAGGAGTTTAAACCTCTACTTCTGGAACCTGAATGCTTTGCCATTACACATGTGCAAGATGCTCAGCAGGTCGAGGGGTGTACTTAATTCCTGTGGCAAATTACCACACAGTTTCCCAATGAGTGGGAAAATATGCATGGAGCAAACTCATTTTTTCGACTGCAGAGACAGTGGATGACACAATTACATGTGAAATGTGATCCTGACATCCTGTGTCACTTGCTCTCAAAAAAATAGATTTTAGTCCTGTGTATCTTGTAAGGACATAACTAGAAAAGATTTTTTTTTTTTTTGAGCTGAAAGAGGCCTTGTGCAAGAGATTACTTTTTGCTGTATATGATTATTTTTATAAATATTCAAATGAGTAAAATGCAGAAAAATTAGGGGGTTTTTATCCTAGGAAGCAGATTTTTTTATATAGTGGCTAAGGCAATATTAATTGCAAATTTAACTGCAGTGATTTGTTAAGAATGATCAAACCTTAAGCTTAGCTTTCTCCTGTTAGAATCATAGGATGGTTTGAGTTGGAAGAGACCTTAAGGATCATCTCCTTTCACCCCCTGCCATGGGCAGGGACACCTTCCACTATCCCAGGTTGCTCAGAGCTCCATCCAACCTGGCCTTGGACACTTCCAGGGATGGAGCATCCACAATTTCTCTGGACAAACTGAGCCAGGGCCTCCCCACCCTCACCTCCCTTGTCTGCTAAAGTATTTATCTTCTCTGGATGCTTCAGTGAACTCTTTTACTTTGACTTGCATTTCAGTTAGAACTTGTTTTTTCTTATAGCTTTTATTGGACAAGTAACAAGGTCTTCTGACAGTGATTTTACTGTAGAAACATAAAGGTGATTGCAGTGCTATGATATTTTATCAGTGTAGCTTCAATGCCCTGTCTGCCCTTATCTTGAACAGAGTATACAGGTAAAATATTGTCAGTCCTTGAATTGAAATTGTAATGGGAAATGTTAAATTATGTTTTTCACAAAGCTTCTGTAAAAATGCTAATAGTGAATGAATTATAAGTTGGGTAATATAAAATCATACCTGGCTAGGGATTGGTACTTTTCTGTCTATTTGGTTTGCATTAAGGTTGCTGATCTAAGTCATCCAAACTACCCTCCCTTCCATCTACCACCTTGGTGCCAGTATCCCATCACCCTAAACTCTTGTATTGTTATTGTAGAAACTATGCTGGTTTGCCAAAAAAAAAAATCAGCTTTTAAACATATAATTGTGGTATAACTGTTTGGAGGCAGTGAAACAATAAAGCAACTGACTTTTTACCAAAACAGTTCTTTGAGCTAAAGAACTGAAATGGTCAAAATGGAACTAGAGAAAGCAAAGACTAAGAGTTCAGGGGTCTGGAGAAATGGTTGTATTAGTTGTTAAAAATTGAGCAAAAATCTGTGCTCAACCACATAATCATTACAAGAACATATGTCCTTTTCTGGACAACCCACTCACTGCCTTGCTCCTTGCAGTAGGTAACCCTTTCAACAGGAATAATTCAATCTTTACTTCCAGATTATCTGTTTTTCCTAAAATAATAAAAAAAGGTGTGTTTTTTTCCTTAAGGTCCTATACAAATAATTTCCCACAGTGCTTATGAGTTAGGTTGTCATCTTGAAAATATTATTCAGCTTTAGGCTTCTTATGTCTTATTTGATTTTTTGCAAAATTGAGAAGGGTGTTGAGTGAAGTGACTGGACAGGCTACATATTGCTCCTTCCCATGACATGGGCCAGGTTGTTTTCCTACAATTAACTGTTCTGTGATTATTCATAGCAGACAATTTACTTAACACTTGGCTCTGTGCTCATTATAGATCTTCCTATAAGGTCATAAAAACTATGTGCTTTGTGCCATAAAGAGCACCCATCTCGAGATCCTATTTAGGGTGCTGTTATCAAAACTAGAACCCCCCTCCCTTAGTAAATGCTCGATAAATGGTGGGATAGCACCGGGGCACCAGAAGTGCTGACTGAATTTGCCGTTCCCTCAAAGCTCTCTGGGTGCTGCTGGGCTGTGATCCCCATCCAAATGAGGTCATTTCTGGGATGAGAACTCCTTAGCTGGAGTCACAGGTAGCGCTGGGTGTGCTGGTGTGGTAGGAGGCGCTTCATTTACAGCTCCTGCGGCTTTTGCAGCAGAGGGATGGGGAAGTAATGACTCTCTAATGCTTTGATGACTGAGCCATCACTCGGGAGTGGGGTCTTGCATTATCTCAGCTTGCAGATTCAATACTCAGACAGGTTTTAAAAGGCTGGAAGCTGCTCTTCACAGACCACCAGAGTGGAAATTGCCACATTCCCAGTCATTACCACATAAGAGGGGTTTGATTTTTCTGACAATATCTTTTCATCAAGAGCCACTTTGTAAAAAGATGTTTTGAGCCAGCCAGTGGGTCAGATTCCCAGTGAAAACTAGCTCTTCCTTTTGAATATTCTGTGTTCTTTAACTTGTTAGGGGGCAAAATATGTTCTAGTCACACAGCAAGAAAGCCTGTTTGAGAACAGTGAAAAATATTATTCTTGACAATTCAGCAGCATTGTTTGTTTTGGTTTTTTTTAAGATGGGGTAAATGTTAACAGTCAATTACTGCACGTGACACTTCCAAATCTGATGTTATTCATTCCTCTTGCCCTTATTCTAGGAACTCTGTGCAGATTTTCCAGATGTGTTTAATAATGAGTGTTTTTATATTCTAGTTGATTGCTTATATAATACATGTGTGTCTTGGGTAAGTTATAATTAGCTGTGAGGAGTTAAAGGATAGGCTGGTACTTGACCCAATTTTCCTCTCTGTTTATATTCAAAGTTTAATTTTATCTGCCTTGTTTTTCATTGTAGCCAATTTCAGTGTTAAATCTTCCAAGGGGGGACAGTAGAAGATCAGTAGTGAATTTGCCTCTGTCTGGCAGCTGGAAACAGCCACGGAATCTTTTTAATATTTAGAGCTAGAGGTGATTTCATTTTGTGTAATGGAAAATTTAATCAGGTGTTGGACTTTGATGATCCCTGTGGCTTCCTTCTAACTCAGAATATTCTATGATTTTATTTTTATTTTTTTTTTTGCTAAAACAGATATAAACCGTGTGTGATCAGGCAGAAAGTGTGTGATGCCATGTAATGCTGTATAAGTAGAAGTGGCCCTCAGCAATTAGCAAAAAGCATGGCAGACAGCCTGGCAGTGCAATAATTATTTAAGGGTTATATGACAACGGTACTGAATGAAACACCAGAGTAATAGATACACTTAATTATTTCAAGAACCACATAGGAAAAAATCATGTGAAGCATCTCACACTGGTAGCAGGGAAATTATTGCAAAAATAACCTCCAAGGTGTCTGTCTCTATGGACAGATAGTAGCTGAGGTATTACATGATGCTTGGGCACATGCAGCATTACCTATGGGCTGGATAGGAACCACGCTGTCATCTGGCTTGTGCTTGATCAAAATAAGTTGTCCCAGGAAGCTCTGACTCAAAGCTCAAGCAATGAGATATAGGTCTAGAAGTGAAGGCTAATTTTTGTGCTTCCACATGATTTAAGTTGTTCTTTCGTAGTTGATAATGCATAACACGGCTTCTTAGATTATTGCTGCTCTTACCTCTTCACCTCTGATATTCAGTGACCTACTGTAAAGCTGACCCTTAGAAAAGGCAGCTGACTGACTAAAAAGGGGGGAAAAACCCCATAGAAACCCCACAGCCTTCTGTGAGGTTTTTTTAACATGAAAGATCATGAAAATTTCCATGCCAGGATATTTTCTCTTATGGGTTTTCTTGGAGAATCTGTTAAGGTAACTTTCTCAAAATTTTAATATTCGGAGTTGGAGATGTCTTTGCCTCGGTGAATAGTCTATACAGGGCAATGTGATCTGAAACTGTTAGTGAATTTAGGTCAAACTCAAACAGGAAATAAGGTTTCCAATGTAGAATTATAAATGAATGCTGGTGTCTTAAGTAGGCCAAGTCTTAAAGCAATCATCTAATATTTGAGGGTAAAACAATCAGTTCCTTGCACTGCCTTAGTACCTGCCCTTTTTCTTTTTCGTGGCATCATCTTGGTGATTTATTTTTTTTTTCCCCCTAAGCATCTTCTATGCACAAGGTGATATGCAAAGCTTTAAAGAATGCAGTGGATGACTTTACAGAGCCTCACAAAGTCAAATGACACATCACATTTGATCTGAGTCTCAAAGAAACTGAGTGCAGTAGTCAGGCTTTCTGTGACAGATGAGATTTTGGGTGATTGCCTCTTCAGGAGACAAAGAAAAAGATGGACATGAGACTTGTGTTCCCTGAACATATTTCAGTCAGAGCTATACCTCCTACCAGGTGCCAACTTCCAGCTTACTTAATCCAAATAAGTTTTGATGTCAAGGAATATTTTTGTTGTGAAATATTTCACTGCTTTCCCACATCTCAGTGATATATCAGGAGATCTGTTTTTTACTGTAGGAAAGGATTGAGTAAAGCTGGCTTCTTGCAACTTTCCATTGCAAACAATGCTAGAAAACTGCCGTGAGAGAAAAATAATGTTTGTAAACACAACCATTAGCAGACCTTTTCAGTTACTTCCTTCAATGTTTTGCAATCCAGTATGATTTTAGTGAAGCTCTGTGTTTGTACCAAAACAGATGATGATACAACATATGTGTCCCTGCCTCCTTTCCTTGCTCTGATGGGGAAGAAAGGCAAAATTGTGAGTAACCTTCCTATATCAGTATAGTCAGCCCTAAGGAAAATATTCAGGCATTTTCTTGAGAGCCTTAATTTACTCTATTTGCAAAATTCTGCCAGATAAACAGGTGTGTGGCCTGACATGGTCACATTTGCACATTCAGTTAAAGGGTATTTTGCTGGAACAGAAATGTGAAAAAGTTAGAAAAAAATAAGTCTGAGAACCAGCAGTTCTTTCATTTCTGCTTTTTGTGTAAAAAGAATGTAGCAAATATTTCCATATTTTGGCTTGTATTCTTAGTTTTCTTGAAACTACTTTCTCTAGTTGTTCTTGGAAGAAAATATTTCTCCTTAAATGCATATTTTGTTTTCACAGTAGCAGTAGAACAACAACTTGTTACTTAAAAATATTACTGAAAATCAGTTTGACTTTATTAAACCAGAAGTAAGTGGAAACCCCACCACTATCAGGATTTCCAGACACACAAAGTGCTGCATTTGTGACTCTGAATACGCTCATGAAAATGGAACGGTCTTTTTAAAATAAAGTATGGGTTGAAAAAGAATTGCCACAGAGTCTTTGAACTTATGGGTATTAAGACATGAATTGCATGGGTTATTTATCATTTAAGAGTGTTTTTAAGGATCTGTGTAGTTCTTGTTTGAAGCAATGCAGCATCCAGCCTTGGTTGGAAGGCATTAATAAAGAACACTGTCTCTGCTCTCTGACCAGCAGTTTAATAAAGAGAGACACAGATTGAGAGTGAGGTAGCACAGGAAATGGGCCATTAACTGCACTAAAGTGCCAGTAATGTAAGGAGACATATTAATGATGACAATGGCAATGTCATTGATGATGACAAATACAACTTCTACACTTCATAGAAGTTCTTTTATTTTCCCCCAGAAATTGATGTTAATTGCTCTTTCTCTGGTCTCCATTTACAGCTTTTTTTCTCACCTTTTTTTTTTTTTTTCTAACTGTGTAACCTTATTGGAAGGTTTACAAAATTAAACCTAAAATAGAATAAAAAATCAACAGCTGCAATGAGTCACCTGGTGCATACTGCAAGCATATTGTCCATAGGTGTGATATTAAACCATTAATAAAAAGCTTTTCTGATGCATAAAACCAGGAATGACCTACAGATATAAACCTCAAGAATTCTGTCAGTTAATGTTTAGAAGGAGTATAAATCTCTGCACAGCTGGAACCTCAGAGTAGTCTGTTTTGTAGATGGCCACCTGAAAAATCTATGATTATCTGTGTATAAATCTTAAACTGTGGATTTATCCACAGTTTAAGGTGAATTCTACCCACAGAAATATGTTCTCTAAGTTCACAGCTTAAGCTTTTTGCATTAAGAGAAAGTATCCACATATCACCTGTATAAGGCCTAAAATGCAAGGTTTAGGTGACATGTTGCCCTTCCATGAAGGGAATTGCAGTAGCAAAACACAAATTAATGGAAAAATACAATTACAGGGAATTAAATACTAAATGGCTGTTTGTGCTATTTATTCCTGTGTTCATTGTTAATGTTCAACTTCCATAAATATTCAGTTATTTATATATTAGCATTTCATTAGTGAAAAACGAATAGGAAACTATTGTGAAGAATATCATGGCTGTGCTTCTGGAAATGCTTCCAGAATTGACTCTGGAGTGTCTCTTGCTGAGACCCAAGTGAGGAGGGCTGTGTGCTGTGGGGCTGATCATTGCCAGGGTCCTGGGGAGCAGTGGTTGGGAGGAAGCAGTGCCAAAGTGAGGTGAGTGTCTTAAACTTGGCTGGCTAAAAATCTATAGTAAAGTGACAATAAACTGGATCCCACTCTGGAAGATGCCAGTGTTTCCCACAGCCCATTATCTCACCATTTCTCACAACTTTCCAGCAAACCTTTGAAACACAGTGAGCATTAATGCAGCTTGAGGTAATCCTGCTGTGCCTCTGTGAACAGAAATAATGATAAAAATAGCTCTTTTCCAGTTGGACTATAAACTAAATTGCTTGAGAGCAACACAGAAGAGTTTTTTTTTTTCAACTGCCACCCAGGGAGTGCTCATGTCCCTGTTGGACACCTGGAAAGATGGCAAAGCAAGCAGGTCAGTGGCAGGAGCTCCTGAGCTGTCTCTGATAACACACAAGTGAACATTTCTCCTCAGCTCAGCTCTTACCTTAGGCCTGGCCTTGCCACAGGCATGCAAGGGGAGGTTACTGATCTCCATCTAGAGAGATCCACTGACCACCAGCCTCGGAGCTTGGTCTTCCAACCATTCAACCTCTCCATCCATCTCAAGTGTGACAGCAGAACTTGCAGAAGAGGCTCTGGTTGAAAGTAAGTGCTGTCTGCTGCTCTCCCCTGCTTCACAGACCTGCTCATTTGATTATAAGAGGTGGGCAGGTTGGTCCAGCAGGGATTCCCTTTGGTAAATCCTCCTTGACTTGCTTTCTGTACCTTCATATGTCCAGAAATGTGCTCCAAGAGGGTTTCTTCCCTGGCTTGCTTTGATCAAGCAAAGTGTATAATTTAAAAGGGTGAGACATTTTGTGTAATGGTGGCAAATAATGCTTGCCTGGTGTTGTAGTTAATGAAGAGTTCTGTAAAAATGATAAACAATCCAAGCCATCTTATTTGGGATGGATTTGAATTGGGTAACTAGCAGCAGTGTACAATGGGAAAGTATATCATTTTAGTATATCAGCAGGGGTAGTTAACATGCAGTGACTCCTTTTTGAATAAATTTCACGTTTTGACTCCTGGTGAAATGATTGTGTGTGTTAATACAGGACAGAACCGAGAGAATGAGGTTATGAGAACATCTTCATTTAATTGTTGCAGGATTCTTGAGAGGTGCTTACTTTCAGTTTTTGTAAGAATATCACTTTTTGGGGAATCAATTTATATTGGGAATATTGGTGGAATGAGGCTGTTCTAATCTCTTAGAAAATAATAAAAAAAACCTCCTGATATAAATTGATTTTCCAGTTTTACTTATAAAACCAGTTAATATCATGGTGTCAGATCTATATCTTCCCTGAGTGTTTTTACCTTGCTCTGTAAACGCACTTATGTTAAAACTTGATATGTTTTGGCTGCACTTGAGAGTACCATAACGTTTCCTTAACTTAAAATGTAGTTAGAGTTGTTTTTTTTTTTCATTTGTTAAATGCTTAGAGTGTGCTAGGAGCTTTGTGCTGGTTAAATATGACAGATTTATGAGGACTGACTTGCAGAGCTGTCTGAACAGGGTGGAGAAGGGCATGTGTAAGACAAACCTCATTTTTGTGTGAAATGAGAATGTAAATGAAGGAACAGCTTTGCTCGTTCACCATTTGATTGTGAGTCGAGACAATCTGAAGTTCCAGGACCTCCAGTGAGTGCAAAGAAAGGGGCAGCATCCAGCTGGGCTCAGTGACAGTATCCAGGCATGCTGAGTTACATTGGAATTGTGTGGAAAGGGCTGGTGATGCTCCTGTAAAGATGTTGCCTTAGAGTGTTGTGTCCTGTGTAACCAGAACTGATGGTGGAGAAAGGCTGTGTAGGAAAGGCTCCTAATCCCAAAGATAGGTAGCCAGTCAAACTTTCTGGGCCAAGGATTGTGACCACACTCGTGTTGGTTTAAAATACTGACTGACAGCAGAAAAGTGGGCATGGAGACAGTCATATGCATCCCACATGGAAATATGGGTGAGATTGTCCTGGAAGTGATAATGCAAAAAAACCCCAAACCCAACCAACCAATACAAGCAAATATCTGCAGAGCTTGTAATGATTTTTTTTCTAAAGGGCAAAACTCAAGGGCATCACAAAGCTCTGTCATCTCATACAGGATAAACCCTGTAATTGTTTTGCCACTGCAGCCAGTCTGTGTATTCTTAGATTAATTTGTATTGAAAAAGGATACTTCAAGTAATTGCAATAGATTTTCACTAAAACAAATATTTGTTTGGTGAAAATCAATGCATTTTAATTTGTGTGCTACGCTGTGGTTGTGTGTCATGTACCCAGACGTGTGCTTTGGGCTGTATGGAGGAATATGAAGAAACAAAACACATTTTTTGTAGGAACATCCTTTCTGCTTCATCACTTTTTAATTCCACTACCTCAGTCGTTCCCTTTTTTTAGACCAATTACTTTTCTCTTCCTGTAGGATTTTACAAGCCCTTTTCTGAAGTTTCTTGTATCTGTTCTTATTTTGGATGTCAAATGAAATCATATCTTTGAAATATGACTGGAAGGTTTCTCATTTGTGCTTAGTGTGCCAGGATGGCAATGCTGTATCATCATGGTTCTGATGTGGAAATGGCAAACTTTGAAAATAGCATTTATATTATGATCCCTTGCTTTTAGTGTGAAAAGTACATGACTGTTATTATAAAGGTGTATTATGGTAATACATAGTGGTAACTGAATTGATGGTATTTGTGCAGTGAGGATGCTTCCTTGGGTTTCAAGCAAGATTAAGTTGCAGATGTCTAAAACAACTAATTAAGGATAAATTACAGCATCACTTAATAATAATCTACTCTTCCCTGATAGAATAATTTCTTGTTATCTGCTTTAAACACTTGAGTCTTACTGAGAAGGCAGGTAGCAAATTTAGCCCTGAAATAGATATTCCTATTGTAAGTTCCTTTATGTTTCCAGCACTGTGTTTTGGGTAAGGAAGGGGAATGTGAGACGAGATCCATTTCCTTTGAATTCTGAGGGAACTGCCTGCCTGTGGAGGCAGGCACTTTGCTCAGGTCTGTGGGCTCAGCTGTGATGTTCATCCCAAAGGAAAGGACAGTTCAACTGTCACGCTGCTGGGGGAGTTACAGGAAAACTGTTGTGGCTCAGTAATGCAATTCCTGTTTGGCTTGGGATGCACACAGAGGGAGCTGTGTGCTGTCCTCTGCCCTAAGCTCAAGCCAGGTCTGTGTCTGCACCCTGGCACTACTAGAGAAGCTGGCAACCTGGAGGAGGAGAGAAAACCCCAGACTTCTTATCTCCATGCCTTCTGATAAGGAAAATGTGCCGATGTCTGCGTAACAGGAAATTCATTAGTGAGTATCTTGGTCTTATGAAAGTGGGAAGGTGTTTCTAGCACCAAGTGTACCAAGAAAGGGTCCCAGCCAAAGCTATTAACTAAAGATACTCAGCAAGAACAGCACGTACCTGGTACACTTCGTGTTCAGTGTTAAACTTCACTGGGGTGAAGTGAAAACTTGTCCTTTGCAAGTGACTGGTTTATAAAACTACAGAGTTTAAAGTTGTTATCAGCAGTTTGTTATCAGTTACTTCAAGTATTTCCTGGGGATAATTTAAGGGATCTTGTCACTCTATACGTGCAGATTACTCTCTTGGTCTGTAAATTGGTGACTTTTCTTTCATAGAAAGCTCTTTAGTTCTGATTTTAAGTTCCTAATTCTGTATTCCTGCCTCTTTCCTGTACATTGAGGAACACATTGGGTGCAGGTAGCTTGGGGTGCAGCTGAAGTGGGAGCTGCAGGTTGTGCTCTGTGGGGCGGGAGCCTGATCCTGAGGCAGGAGAACATGACCTGCTGACCCTTTGCATAACACTGGGCAGTGAGGGACACCCAGGGACAAGGCAGGAGCTCAGGAGGAAGAGCAAGACCTGTGCTTGGACTGTGAGGGGATAAACCCCCAGGATTTTCTTTGTTTTGGGTCCCTTTTCAATCCTTAAAATAATTAAATATTGGTGCAATAGCTGAATAACAAAGATCTCTGAGCTAGTGCCACTGAAAATGTGAAACTCTGCTATGTGAACCCTGGGGCTGAGCCAGTGAGGAAACCTGGTCTGAGTGTGGGTTTGGGGGCTGTAGCTGCAAAGGGGCTTTGGTCCCAGATCAGGTGGTGAAGGTGTGACTGCTAGAGTGGCTCCTGGATGGTGGGAGAGGGAATTTTCCTTAACACTGTAGAGCACTCTTTTCATCTTCATCCAAAAGAAAGTCTGTGGGCAGTTCTTTCCTACCTTCAGCCTTCAATGTGCCAAACCCCGTGGAAGATCATATTGGTTTACTTTTAGCTCTTAGAACATTTCCTGGTACTCTGCTATGGACAGTTGGTGTGGAAGAACCAAGTTATGGGGAAATCTTGGGGTTTACATTACATAGTTTATGCTTTCAGGATGTGTTTGCTGTTTTGCATTAATTGGTAGAAGAAGGTGAACAAAAGTGTATAAATTCTTCCATAATCCAGGAGAATACACCTTAAATCACTTCTAGTGCTTTATAGATTAAATACAAAGGAAATGTAACCCTTATGGAAAAGAAATGGTGACCAATTTGGTTTTGTTTAGTACTTTATACTAGAAAACATAAGACAACTTGCTACAATAAGTATTATGGATTACAGTCAACCCATTTAATTTCTACATGAGTCTGAGACTTCTGATGCAGATGTTTAATGAAGTGAACTGGTTCCCCACTGACTTTGCATTACCATTTTGAATAATTTTTCTAACTTGCAGTGTTCTTGTACGATCTCATTGAAGTAAAAATAGCAGCTGTCTTGTCTTGAGTTTTTCCCATTCTGAGGAAATAAAAATTTTAGTTCATACAAACATGTTGGTGATAGTGCGGTGGGGCAGAAATCTGAAAACCAACATTAGGGCTAATAAGGATGTGAAAACATCCTGCTAGAAAGTTTTCAGGTACCAAACAAATATATTATTAAATTACAGTTGAATTTTTGTGGAACGATAATACCTTTGTTCAGCAGACTTTCATGGACTGGTTTTACTTTGATATTGTGACTCTTAAGTTTCATGTTGAAGTAAATTTTAGAAACTTCTGATCCAAATTAAGTATTTTTGTAGTTTTTAATGTAACAATGGTTAATATTTTGCAACAGTGCTAAAAATGTAAGATGTAAAGCATTTATGAAGTCAATGCTAAGAGGGGAAGATAATACTATTGAAAGTGGACCTTCTATAAGACCAATTAAAGTCAGGAGTAATGATATGAGTTCTTGTGCATGCTTGGCTGGGTGGACTGTGAGCAGAATTTGTGGGATGGGACCTTGCAGGCAGTCAGAGCTCCTGTGACACGTGTGGGTGCAGGGAGGGTGGCAGGAGATGAGCTTTCCTCAGGGATGTGACCCATCAGCATCTCAAAATGCTGCCTCTGGCCTGTGGGGGTGGTCCCTGTTGCCTGGCATATGGTGAGTGGACCACGCTGAGTTAAATGATGCTCTGGTGCTGATAATTAGAAGCTTTATTAATTCAAAGGCTAAAGAGTTATGCTAAACAAAAGACGCTGCTGGAGTTTGAAACTTGAACTTAGGGCTTTCCTACCACTTCATATTTATAGTTATTTCCTCCAAAGCTTCTATTCTTTCTATTGCTAAAAATAGCTTTCACCATACAAATACTTTATTATTATTTGTTGCTGGTATAATGGTTTTATGTTAAGCACTTTCTGCAGTTTTCCTGTCAACCCTGTCATGTAAAAGTATCTTCAACAAAACAAGAGCAGCAGCCAAATGTTCACCTTTCCACTCAAGCTCACGGCCTTGTCTCTAGAAAAATGCACTTGCTGTGATGAATAAAAAACTTGCTTTAATAAAAAAATTATATAATGTGTTGCTTTTATGTTGGATGAACGTCCTGGTTTGCAGCTTCAGTGAGTGGGAGAGAGTGCAAGCAGCACTGGCCACAGTGTTAAAGATGCTTTTGGCAGATAAAAAAACTAATTCTGAGATAAAGCATGAAAGGCTGAAAATAGGAAAATAAAGGATGGGACTGAATAATATAAATTGAGAAAGCAATATATCTCAAACATATATTTGAGAAAGAGAGGTTGCCGCAATTCCCATTCTCTGGAAGAATCTCTCTGTCACATGTCTTGGTGCTTGTTCCCCCATCTCTGTAGTCTGTCTGTATTCTGTGAGGTTTTTGTGGCTGGGAGGTATTATGTACTTAGACCTTTAAAAAAAAAAAAACAGACCCAAACTAGTGATCTGGAATATTTGTTTTTACCCAATATTTCTGCCGTTCTTTCATTCCCTGAATACCCTGGCTTGCACTTGATCAAATTGCTAAAATTTGCACAGCGTGGAATTTACCTCTTGCCACTTGAACTGTTCAGGAAAACAGTATCATGATGATCTGTAATCCCTTTAGTCCCAGATCCTGATTTTTATTTTACCCTTATATTAAAAACCTATTGTTTCAGTCCTGTTTTATTGAAATTAAGCTGGAATATGATATTCAACCTTGTCCAAAATAAATTACTGCAGAAGAGAGCCAAACTATCCCTTCCTAAAATTGCAGAGTTAAGTTTCTCAGTTCATCTGTTCCTTTATTCTTTTGGCAAAACCCAGACCCCCTGAGACAGTCAGCACCTACTTAAGGAGCAAGAAAACACTGAGCAAACTTGCTGCCATCATAAGCGGCTCTACCAGGTGATATATTCCTACAAGGCAGAAGAACCAGGAAATTTGACTTACAAGCAGATATTCTCTCCCCTAGAAAGATACAAATCTTCTGTGACTTAAAGGTATATCTTAAAGTATTTGTTTTTAGCCAGTCTTCTGGCTTGGATGTTCATTGGATATAACCAGAGGTGTTCTTGCTGATGAGCAGCTGGACACAACTAGTGGGGTTTTTTTTCCCCTCTGACAAAGCTTTGAGCAGAATCAGAGCTAACAGAGCAAAATGGACAAGTCCTGGAATGCATGTAAGGCTACAAATTACATGGAATTGGCTTTTTTAGTTGAAGTTGAATGATTTGAAAACGAGAGCACTTTCAATGGTATAAATGTCTTCTATTTGAAAAGGTTAAAGCTCATGCAACCTAATGTTTAGTCTTGTATTGTTACCTGCAGGCAAAATCCCACACATTTGTCGTCCTGTGGGGAAACAAGTGTTGAAATTAGTTCAGTCAGGAGAAACCAGCAGTTCTTGGCAAATATTGGGGAAAGTAACTGAACAAATTCAGAAGTCGAGGTGACAATTGCCATGTGCTGCTTCTGGCAGCAAATTGGTACTTTTCCAATTAAACCTCATGTAACTTGCTAGTTCATTAAGTTGCTCAGGTCACCTCATCTTAGAATACTTGATCTCCAAAATGAAGTAACACTTCTTTTAATTTCATTGTCACTGAGTGTATTTGATCACAGTGCTTGAATGTGTGTTTTCAAAGCAGACATGCCTACCCTCAGTTATTGTCTATCAGAACTTTATTTTTCCATCCTATTATCAGATGAAATTATTTTAATGTGCATTCACTAATATTTATTTAAATGGAGCTTTGTTATACAGACCTGATTTCCAGTAGTCAGTGTCTAGGAGTCATCTTACATCAAAAATAGCTAAATATTTAACATGAGAAAAAGGGGAGAAGGGCATGAACATAAATTTCAGTGGTTTGGTTCTAATTTTGCTCAGCGAAAGCAAGCAGCCCTTTTTGGAATCGATGGCTTTGTGTTTATAACACCACAGCAAAGGTATTTTCTGGCTTAACCTAATCCCCACTGGAAAATCCAAGCTCTTGAGAGGCACGGGTGGGGATGAGGATCAGACCTGACAACAGATGCTGTTGCTGTCCCCAGCCATTTTCTCCGTGGTTGTGAGGGATGTTTCTGTCCCCGGGGCGGGAATGTCTGCTCAGCTCGTGAACGAGGCCCTGAAGAGCAGCAGTTTTCAGTCTGGTGTGGTGTGGGAACGAACTTCTACTTCAGCTGGCCTTGCTACAGAGGGCTGGCTGTGTGACACGAGGTGCTGGGAGAGGGGGTTGGCAGGGGGATCAGTCGGGGTGTCCCTGGCACAGCCACGTCCGGCACAGAGCTGGCTGTGGCAGGAGGTGGCTGCAGTCTTAGTGGTCCAGTCTGGCCTGTTGCTGCAAATTTCTGAGAGTTTATAAGTGATTGTAAAGGAACTGATGGGGTTACAGTTAATTCAGAGGTAAAAACAAGTGGTGTAACTATTTCTACGTGATTTATGGAGAAAGGAAGAACAGGAGAGCCTTTGTCTAGAACAGTAATAAACTGATTCCTTCTATTGGAAGAGAGACCAGCACCTGGGATTTGTACAGGCCACAAGGTTTTCAGCTTTCTTAACAAAAATCCACAACTTTTTTTAAAGCTGTAGCTGTTGATGATAAAATACATTATGATTAAAGGTCTCCTTGCAATCCTACAAGTTGACATGGTTAACTGCCTGAAGCTTCTCAAACTGACTTGAAATTGAGGAAACACTTTCTTCAAACACTATATATAATTTTAATCTTCATAGACAAAAATATATTAATGTAGTATGTGACAAGTCCACACATATCTGTCCAGGAGGATCAAGTGAAGCCCAAGGATACACTTCAAATGGGACATCACCTTCTGAACCTCACTGGAAAGACCCTGAACTTGCCCCAGAACCTTTCTGAATGCTTTACTTGGTGTCAGGGAGCAAACTGTAATGCAGGAGAAAAGAGGACTGGCAGCTAAGCTTTACTACATCTTGTTTGGATGCTTTTTTTTTTTTTTAACTGGGCAACATTCAAATGCTTTCCATAGGTTTTTTGGGGGTCCTAAGACTCAATGGGAAATAATGGTCAAGGTGTAAAAGCAGAGTATGAATTTATTTAGATATTTTTCTTGTCTGGGAATGACTGATTAATTAGGTGGAGATAATTTCATTTACATTTGCTGCGTTTTCTTCTTTGTCAGTAATTTTTCTCATTAGCTCTTCTCAAAAGCCTGAGTAATTGTGCAGAATACGCTTGGAATACAAATCAGACCTATCAGAATAGTCTTATTCCTAATTCCTAATTGGTGAAGATGATTTAATGAATACTTAAACACTACTTTCTTGCTTTCATGTAAGCAAACCTGTATTACGCTTCTAGCAGTCTATGAAGTTCTAAAATTCTGAACACTTTTATTTTACTTCGCACCCACCCAGCACCCACCCACCCCAACTTAACATTGTTTTTACATGGAAATGAAACCTAAAATTTGGTTTGAAATACCTGATACCATCCCAGTGAGCTGCAGGACGGGGATTTGGTGAGCTCTGGAGGCCAGGGTGGAGACTCCAGATGTCATCCTTGGAATTCTGTGGAATTCATTTCAGCCCTCACTGCTGCTGATAAGCTTTGTGTCCACCACTGAGCATAATGGTTCTGTAGGTTTTGTACAGACCCAGCAGGCTCTTCTGGTGTTACAGGCCCATGTCCAGCCAGCCCCTGCTTAGGAGGAATGCTCTTTTTCGTGCCTCAGCAGCCATCTGCTATGGATGGTTCCCAGGTCCATTATATCCCAAAAGTGATGGAATGGCTCTGGTGCCGTTGTTGTTGTGTGAGATGTCTTTAGAGCTGTCCCCTGCAGGCATCTGGGATAACCAGTACTGTGGTGACTGACAACTTGTGGCTGCAGGGGCAGGAGGGGTGTCCCCACACAAAGGTCTGGAGCAGTGTGGGGTTTAATTCCTTCATCAGGCAAATTTTAAATGATGAGATTTAAGCACATTCCAGATATCACTGGGACACTTCAGCTCTCAGAGCCGGAAGAGAGGGGAAAGTGGAGAGCGTTGTAACCGTGCATGTTTGAGGACAGAGCTGGGAGCCTTTGCTGCTTCTGCAATCTCCAACAAGTTCTGTGGCCTCTGTGTGTGTATGAGGCACACAAGATAAAAATGGGGTTGAATCTGCAAGCTGGCCATCGCTGATAGTCGAGTGCTGCATGAGTTCAGTTTCCTGGATTAGGGGAAATTTTGAGTTACACTGGCTCAAACTTCAACTTCTCAGATTGACCTGGAAGAGATGGGTCTCCCCAGGGGGAAAAATCCCAACAGACTGAGCAAGCCTAACATAGAGGTCTGGGGGGGCTGCGGTTCTGCAACCTGCAGCAGCCTGTGGGAAAGGTACCCCAGTGCTGTGTCCTGCTCTGTAATAAAGGAAAATAAAGTGCAAAGATGACAAATAAACATTGCTGCCTTCTTCATCTAGTGCAGAGTAGTACATCTGAAAATTAAACAAAACTACAATGCCATTTAGTGCCCTCAAATTCAAAAGATTCCACATCATAGGCCAACGCATTGCACTGCCCCTGAATACACACTGCATGATAGAGTAATGGGCTGTAATGTAAGGTTGTCTATAAAGATTAAATGGGCTAAAAATGGGAATAGGGACAGTATTGGAGCATGTAACTTACAGGTTGGTGTGTGGCTGTGAATTAGAGATGTCTCATTAACCTTTTTGCTGTTCAAACTGTGCTGCATTATCCAACTGCACCTTAAAGGATTCAGTTGAGAAGCTAAATTATGTCAATTTAGGCTCTCACTTGGTTCTCACTGAGGCAGGTGTTGAATGGAGCATTGCAGTACTGGGGCAAATAGAGTTTTACTGGCCTCTAAAATTGTTGCTGGAATCAAAAGCAGGAGAAAGACAGCAAAACATAGGAAAGACTGGATAGAAATAATAAAAATACTGTCTGAAAAACTCCCACCCTTATAAAAGAGTGAGATTTACCTCTGTCTACTCATATCTCTGGATTACATTTAGCATGCAGGAAAGAAATTTGTAGTGTCAACACCAGAAAATTTGGCAGATTTGTTACTGCTGTCTTTTTTCCACTGAAAGGAGCTTCAGTTTTCTTAACTACACCACTAATCTTTACCAACTCTGTTTCAATTCTACTGCAGTCACTCCTATGTCACACTGGTTCTCACGTTTCAAGGCAGAAGTTTTGCTTTTGTTACTGAAGGTGCTTTCTCACAAACTGTGAAGATGCAGAAGTTTCCTCTCTGTACTTCTTTGTCTTATTTATCTGTGGTTACCTATAGGAAAGGTGCCTCATCTGAACCACATATTTTTAATCTGTACAGTACATTAGAATACAGATGGGTTACATGAAGAGTGGAGGTCTGTGTCAGTGCTGGAAACCATCTGAGCATCACTGATAAATGAGATGTTGAACAGCCTCAAGGCTTATGTGCAGTGGGGTGTGTTGCTGCTCACTCCTCTCCTTGTTCAAATACTGAAAACTCTACTAGTAAAATATGCTATACTCATCTCACAGAATGCATAATGAACTAATCTTTCCTTACAAAGAGCTTTTCTCACAATGGGTAGGTTTTGACTTTAAGTGCTGTTCAAACTTGCAGTGAAACAAGGGTAGTTTGCAGGCAAGACGAAGCTGAAGCACGAAGCTCGTAATTTTGATTTGAAAGACTAAAGCAGATTTTTTCTCACTTTACGATAAAATCTTCTGCTTATTGGTTATTTTGTTGTGCACCAGGCGAGTTTGGCGATGAGATGCTGCTTTAAGTAAATGGAAGAACAAGAATTATGTTCTGTGCTGCTTGACTGCATCAGTACTGCTGGTGGTGTGGGAAGCTGGTCTGGAGTTCCATGTGTACCGTGTTTATGTTACATGAAGTGACTTGGAGGCATCAGCCTTGGAAGGCTGTGCTGGGAGTTGCTTCCAGTCCTCCTTTCCTCTGTGCTTTCTCCCTCCTGGTGTAACCAGTGTCCTGCAGCTGAGAGGAGGCAGCACAAGTGGTATAAACCTGGAGCCCTTCTATGGTGCCACCACAGTTTTGTGACTCCCAAATAACATTCTATAGATAAATCAAGGCTTGGTGTAGCAATGGGGGTCTTGAAGAGTAGAGACACAGGAGGCACGTGGAGGTGCACAGGCACAAGGTGCCATGGGGGCTGTGAGTAGGTTGTGGTCACCTGAAGAGATGCAGCCCACCTGAGCTGGGCAAAACTGGCTTTAAGAACAAAGCAATACTGCCCAGCATCCGTGTGGTAAATCTGGGTGTAATGTGGAGCTGCAAACTGGGGTAGAAAGAAAAAGATACAAAAATGTTATCACACCTATCTTTTAAAAAAAAAACGTTCCCTGAGGTCGCCCCAGAGTGAGGAAATAAAAACCATCATCATGAATATGTTATTCCCCCCAGCAAAGGACTAGTGATGGTGGCAGCTCTTGAACCACACCAAGGCCAGAATCAAACCCCTGGCTGAAGGACTCAGAGGAGTAAGGCAAGAGTAACTCCAGAAAGGCAAACATTTTTATATGCACACACACTCTCATTCTTTTTTCTGGGGTGGTTAATTCAGCTAAGACTGTTAAATATCAGCTAGACTACGAATACATTCCTGGTTTATGTGTGTTTTATATATCAATGAAAGACATGCTTTCTATTTGCCTATAAAGTAAAGTTTGAAACAGTAAGGGTTAGACCTTTCTCAGGGGATAAATTCCTCTGGATTTGAAAGCCTATTTAAATCCCTCTGCTTTCATGCTTGGAAGGGATGCCAGGATGAGATCCTCTAATTCCACCTTAAAAATCAGATGAATAAGCAATCAGCAATCATGAATATTGTGCCAAAGCTGCATATTGAGTGTAAGAGTAGAGATTCATTACTCAGTGCTTTTGCACAGAGGTATTTTGCAGGAAATCTGCATCACAATACGTGGCTTCCTATTGGATTGGATTTAATAAAACAAACCAGAGGTTCAGCATTTTTTATAGATTCCATTTTCAGCGATGGCTAGATTTATTTCTGTCTAAAAATAACGTTATTCTGCAGCTGAGGAATAGAGAACATTCTTCCAGTTACTGCAGCATCAGCAGTGCCTTGCCATCTATTTTTCTAGCATGTGTGTTGAAATGATCCCTTTTGTGAGCCTGGCAATGTGTCAGCAGCCTGGCTGAGTAGCAGGGATGGTCATGAGCCATAAAACAAGAGTTAGACCTTCCTTGATTTAAGAACAGTACTTAATACTTGGCCAGGTCAGGATCCTGCCATCAGGTTTCTGGCTTTGAAACTTTGGCTTCATTTTGAGTAAGTGATTTCTGTTCTTCTGGTGAGAGAAAAGACATGCCAAGAGATAAGTACTGTGTCTGTCCCCTCCTCATGCCAGTGTGGACTGAGCAGAACCTGAGGGCAGGTTGCCATTTAAAGTGTGGTCATCAGCTTGGTTTTGTTCAGCATGGGAACATATTTGTCAGGCAGTAATGTAACAGTTGTAGATTTACTGACTGATGGCCAGGTATCAAGAAGAGCAGACAGGCACAGAGGACTGTACCTAAACTCAGGGATTGTTAAAGTGGTTGCTTTATAACTGGACTCTGAATATCCAAAAATCTTAAGTCTGTTTTGAATTCTGCAGCTGTAATCCAGTCCCAAGCAAAATGCTGTAGGGACATCGATAATAAAATTTATTTGGACCTCTGCTAGCTCATAACTCTGATATTGCATGTGGAGAGAAACATTAAAAGAATTGTAACTGTACTCTCAAATACCTGGTTTTTGCCTTATTCCTAGAGAAGGATATCAAGTCTGGCTGGGAATCAGTTGTTGAATAGGGATTCTTTAGCCAGTTTACCCAAATATGCTTGTCTGAGACCACTGTGGTCTTAGAGCTGATTGAGGAGGAGGTCGAGTGTCCCTCTTGTTGGGATGGAGTCTGGGGGGGTGAGCAGAGGGCAGGAGGTGGTAACTCTCTTGTTGTGTGTGTGTCAGAGCACTGAGCCTACTGAAGGTTTGTGGCACTCTATGTGAACTGAAAAAAACTTTTATTTCTTTCATACCACAGTGAAACCAGTGGTTTGACCAAAGTTGCTACTGGTTATGCCAAAGCAGAACACAGCCCAGTCATTTTAGGTTGGCTTTCCCCCTCCTGCACTAGCTTTATGATTATATCTCTTAATAATTTTTCAACAACATGACAAAAAGGAACCTCCTCTTTGTAACCTGGTTTGATGACCCAGCTATTATTGGTACATAAATTTTTTTCCTACTTGACTGCATTTGAGTGAAATCCAAAACACCGAGAAGCATTAAAATAAAAATTTTAACTGAACTTGACAAAGGCAAACTTGAAAAGGTGTTGAGAAGATCATCTGATTTTTGATAGCTTGAGACTTTCTTGGGTGGGAGCTTGTAGCCCATCTTGAGGGGGGGAGGAGAAAAAATAAATAAGTGCCTCTATATTGTATTTTGTAACAGTTTTTAATCCTGAGAATAGATTAGCATTCTGTGTCAGGGAGAATATGTTCACTATATATAGCAATATATCTCACAGCTTATTGTGTTGATGTGTGTAATGAGCTGAAGCAAAAAAGGGCATAAAAAGAAACTCTTAACATGTTAGATTTAAATCTGCTAATATTTAACGTGCACTTCATCTGACAGGTTGAAGAAAAGCCCTGGTGATATGAAGTTGTAAGAAATAAATAAGTTATTCTGGTACATGAATTCATCTTGCTTTTAATCAGAGAAACAATAACCTGGTCCACAGCTTAGCCTGTCGACAACTGGTATAATATATACTTGTGTCTGTCCCTTGTATTATCTTAAATACCAACATAAATATCCAGAATCATAGCTGCAAGTGAAAAGTCAGGCATGAAGTTACAGAATAGCTTACAGTAGTCTTTTAAATGAAAATAGCATTGCTTATGACCTGTTAAATATAACTTATTAAATGCATGAGCTATGTCTGTAGCCTGTGCAGGAAAATGGTGGTGGATTGTGTGCTGGTTGAAACATCACTTTGGATTCACAGCGAACTTCAAAAAGAGAAATGGATTGTTATCATTCAAGAAGCATATGTGCATTATATCTTTATCCCAGAGCAGTCTAGATGATATTATTTCTGAGTGACATACAGCAGCAGACTCTCCTCTGCCTTTGCAGCTGCTGTATTACAGAATGAAACATGGAAAGCTTCATCATGTTTTCTGCTCCTTAGGACTCCCCTGAGGCTGCTGTGCTTGTACACCAGTGCCCTGGGTTGCTTTAGGAATCTAGATCAGGAGGAATAGAACTTCCCACAATGGAGACTTTCTGCATAAAAGGGAATAGTTTAAGGGGAGAAACGAGTGCCTGCTGACGCTGCTTCAAGCAGAAATGACATCAAGGTCACACCAATGGTTTTCCTGATCTTGCAGCTCCAGGCAAGTGGTCATGCTCAGCTCCAGGTGAATTGCTTTGCAAGCTGTTGGAATTGACCTCAAAAAAATATGGCTTACTTAATTGCCCAGAAAAAAACAACCAACCAAACAAAAACCAAACCAAAAAAAACAACAACAGCAAAAGAAAAACACAAAACAACAAAACACCCCTCCAAAAAGCCCCCCCCCAAACCAACTGAACAAAAAACCCACTAAACCAAAACAAAAAAGGAAAAAAAACCCAAACCAAGACAACCTAAGAAAAACCCACCTCCAAACACAATCAAAAAAACCACCCAAAACACCCAGAAAAACTCACCCCCAAGCCCCCCTCTGTCCAAGAAGGCCCCACTGCCCATGGGAGTGAGGCAGTAGAACCCAGTAGAGTTCTTGTCTCCTCCAGACACACCAGCTCTTTGCCAGGTAGAACTGTGAAGTCACTTGAAATTTGTGTAATGTTTTAGTAGAAATGTTTGATTGTTTCTATCAAAAGTCACCCAGGGATGTAAATAACGGGTCCTGCCCCACACAGATCCTCTACTGTGTCTCCAGCAAGGTGCTCCCCTCATCCTGCTGGCAGCAGTGACATGGGCTCAGCAGCGGTACCTGCTCTGGAGGGACAGCTGTGCTGCTGAATGTCTGCAGGGAGAAAGTGGATGGGAGACCTGTTAGCAGGGAAATGCCTGGTTGGGATTGAGCTGGAAGGTGTTTTTCCTGCTCTGGCAGTAGGAGAGCACAGGCATGATTCAGGGCAGAGCTTTCTGTTTGAGGTTTCCTCTTGCCTTGCACGATGACCTTTCATCTCCCTGCCTGACCAGCGGCCTCTGGAGCACAGCAAGGAACAACAGGAAACCTCAGGAACTTGAGTGTCAGTCAGCGTGATCCCACTAGAAAATGAGGGGAATGTGGTGCAAAAGAGACACGAAACTATTTTTAAGTTTTCTTTTATTAGATGAACCTTCTACGTTATAGAATCATAGAATTATTTAGGCTGCAAAAGACCTCTAAAATGGAGTTCCTACCATTATGCCACAACAGATTGTTGGTAGTAGAGTAGATTGTATTTATGAGCTTTGCTAAGCTTCCTCCTTCTGAAGGTGAGTATTCAACTTTGTTTTGTCACATCAGGCAATTTGCTAATTTTGGTTTGACTTGCATTGATTTGTTAGAAACTGCTCGGCTCCTTTACCCACAGCAAAATATAAATGAAAGCATCTACAGAAACTTCCTGTTGAGGTTTTTCAGGTGTCCTTTAAGACTCTGACCTCGAGGGTACATATGACCTTCTGGTGTATCTACTTGCCTGAGAACTTAAAATAACGTAAGGTAATTTTTCCTATTGATTTTTAGAGATAATGATGAAAGATGGTTGTACCTACTGAATTTTGAGACCGAAGTTTTAAAGCATTTATGTTGCAAGCCTGGGATATATTAAGGAACATCTGATCAGATCTTATTCTGTTCTTTTTTAACTATTTACTATCGAGAAACTTGGCATATTTTTGACGCCAAGAAAATGTGGAAAAGATTTGATCCTCCAGTGAAAAATGCATGAAAATACCTGCCTTGGACCAAGCTGTGGCCTCAGTGCAGAACACTGCAGGTTCACTGCAGGGATGTGGTGGTGTTCACACTGTTGGCAGCTTGTAAAGCACAGAATTAGGGGGATATTTAAATGCTGCTTAAAATCTGCTTCATCTGATCAGTAGTTGAATTGATTTAAATGATTCATCTGGAAAAGCAACCAACAAAACAGCTTGATGAAAGAGCAAAAGTAATTAACAGTCAGTTAACTTGCCACACATAAAAAAAAAATCCTTCTAGTCTGTGGTATGCCATAATATACTCAAAGTATCATGAGGAAAAAGGTATGAATCCATCATGGTGGCACTCAGAAAGCACAAGCCCTATTCAAAGTGGATCACACTTCTTTTTTGGGTGAATATAATTTAACCATAGAAATGGTGAACCATCTGACTGTAAATTACTTTGAAACAGCAGAGGCACCAGTGTTGAGATAAAAATGTGCTTTATCCAGAAAGCTGTGCTAACAAAAGCAGATGCTCAGGTATAAAATCCTGTCTTGTGGGAACTCCGTAGAAGGAATTCCTCACTCCCCTGGCTGCAGGGATCTGAGGCTGCTGTGGAGGTTCAAAGCTGGTTTGTTATGGTGGTTGTGTCTAATGACCAGTTAAAGTCAGGATATATGGAAGCAAAGTGCCATAGAAACTCGCAGTATTTTCTTGGGAGACTTATAATCTAGAGGAAAAAATAAGGATTAACAACTGGAGGGGCATGGGGAAAAGGGAGGCAGTGTGCAGAGGTACATGTCTAAATGTGCATTCTTAAACTAAATGCTTATTTATTTTTTTTTTTTACTCCAGCAGTAAGCAGTAGTGTAGACTATCTTGGGAAATATTGGCAGGAGGATTGGCCTCTGGGAGAATTTCGTGCATAGGATGCTGACTGTATTTCACGTAGGAACAGTGTAAACTGAACCTGTTTTGGAAGTTCCATAGAAGATTCCTATTGGCTTTGGTACTTTTTGTGGTGTACCCAGGGACCCAGCTAATGATTCTCCTAGAGATATTAATTCATATGTTCTCACCAGTATGAAATAAAAAAAGAGTCTTGAGAGAAAGCTGATAGTTATCTCTGGCCAGACTTCAGGAGTGAAAACATCCAGGGATAAAAGTGAATAATTTCCTGGTAATGTGATTTTTAGGTACTTCTAATCATTACGAGGTTAGCAATTACTAGAAGATTGATTTATATATTTACATAATTATTTTATAAAGTATATAGACCAGAGACATGGTGATCAATTCTAATTATTGGTAAATTACCAGAAATATGTATTTGTCAAGAATTTTGAAGTAAACATATAGGGGTCTTACAGAAGCATACATAAGAACATTAATTAGATTGCTGAGTGAAGCACTAGAATCTAGGAAATTACAAAATTATGACAGCTTAAGAAATAGCTGCATCTCTTATTTCTAATCTAAACCACTAAATGAAGTGAGAATTTTGTGGATAAAATAAAATATGGTCAGGCAGTTAAGGACTGTTTTATAATGCGTGTTCATAGGGAAGAAGGAAAAGAATTTTATTTTTTTTAGAAAAAACACTTTAATGTGAGAGGAAATTCACAGCACGAAGAAAAGTTGTCCTATAGGACAACTAGATATATATGATGCAAGATAAAATATCAAAGTGCTGCTCTGAACTATAAAGATGTAAAATGGTTATTTGACAGGAGAATCTATTAAAATGGGAATTATCATCCTATAATGAAAGGCAAGTGCTGTGGTACCTGTAATTAAGGTGAAGTGTACCTTTCCACTCCGAAAATCCTCATTTGCCCTGAAAGGGCAACCTAAACTTTAATAAATAAGGCTAAAACTTTGCATGAGGTGTTATGGCAGCTTGGTAGGAGGATTCTGGGGTGATGAGAAGCTTTGCTTGGTGTTTGCCAAGGAGTTGTTAAAAAGGAAGGTTTGGAGCTCTTTGGTGGCTTTATCTTGGGACCTGCAGAGTCCTCAGGCTTCTCTCAGGCTGCTTTTTGTCCTGGGGTAGAAAGGATTGGATCACAGGGGCCTAGCATGCACAAAGAAAACCTGCTGTAATCAGTCCTTTTGGGGCTCATCACTGAATGATATGGAGGCATTGAGTGCTTCCCACTGCCAGCATCAGTTTTTCCAAGAGCCTCCAAAGGAGCAAACGCCTTTGTACTTGTTTGTGTTCTCTGCCTGGTGTATGAATCTGATATTGTTCATCTGGCTCATGCTTTGTGAGCTCTGCTCACTTGTTCAACTGTGGTGCCTTTGTCCCACATTGCAGGGGAACTTAGAAGGCTTTCCAGTTGAGTAATTAAATTGGGTTTATTATCAATATTGGAACTTCAGGACAAAACTGTTGGATTCCAAAAATCGGATATGAGAAAAAGAAAACTGCCAGGTTTAAAGAAAAGCCTTGGGCTGACAGAGACTGGGAAAAAACCTCCATCTAGAGTCCAGACAAGGATCCATTGATGTCACAGGTTTGGAATGTCCTGCCCAAGCCTGGAGAAACCATGCCCTGACCTCATCAAACCTGGGCAGAAAGCATTTTGTGTTTTATCTCTCCCTTTGTGTTGCCTGTTCCCCCATGAAATCCCCCAAGATAAAGTAGGGTCTTTCCCATAAGATAATTCCTAAGACCCCAAGGTGTGTTAACCTGGGTTTTTCCCTTATGTCATCCTTGTGAAACCCCCCAATTTTAATAGTGTGAATATGTAAACCCACTGTTAAATATGTAAACCCTAAACCCTTTAAATATGAACTTGTGAGTCCCATAAAGCATTCCAGTTTTCTCACCTCCCCAGGATCATCTTAGCATTATTGACCTCTGCACAAAACTAGAGTGACTTTGAAGTGCAACTTGGTTATTAAAACACACTGTTGAAGAAGAGACTGACTATTTTAAGATGTGTAGGTGAATCAAGAGACAACACCTTTCATTTGCTTGTCAATTTTGAATGTCAAGATTCAGCTCCAGCAGCTTATGTTCAGTTTTAGAGAAGAGGCTTTTCCTGTGCATGTGAGCGAAGGGAATTTCAGTTCCTGGTATTTTAGAATAATTTATGGCTGTGCTGTTCAATGCTGCACCATCTTGAAGCCAGCACTGTGCTTGTTGACTTTCCCTTTCCGAACTGCAGGGAGTCTTTTATTTAGATATTTGCAGTCTTAGCTGTATTGTCAGATTTTTCTCTGAAATTGCTGGAGAAGTAATGCTAGTTGGGAAAAGCCACAGTGTGTTTATCACAGCAATTTCATCTGGATCAAATAGTCTTGTGATCTACATTTAGCTGGGGAAAAAAAAAACGAGTAGGAAACTATATAGCACTACTGAAACTTGGTGAAATGCAGTGCCCCAGATTTTAGAAATTACTTCTGGGAATAATTCCAGTTGATAATTACCATTTTAAAATGTCTTTTAAGTCACTATGCTTAATTACCCATGTAAATATGTATTAGAAGTTAAAAGTACCATAGATGCAGTAGAAATAAGATAGGGAGTGTGTTTGCTTGTAGATATAATAAAAATGATTTTGTTCTCAGATGTGTACACAGTGCTAAACAAAAATGCAGATGACAGCAGCAGCATCTGAATGACACTTTACAGTGTTGCTTTTGCCCTCCTGGTTCCTGTAGGTCCAGTTTCAAGATCAGGATGACCTACTGAAAAGGCTCTGCTCCCTGTTTCGTGGGCATATTTGTTTTGAGGCTGCTGAAGTGGTGTTTAGCAGCATTTCACCTTCTGCTGTGAGCAGAACAGCATAGGCAGGTGCATCTAAAAAATGTGTAAGTACTGGAAACTTTGAAACCAGCAGTGTTAACTCAGCAACAGATTTTTTTTTTTTTAAGTTGAAAGTGTTTTTGGTTTAGTGTAGACTGGGCTCATTAACATGGGGCTGCAGCTCAGGTCGAAGCCTGCCTTGGTCAGATCTTCACTGCAGTGAAAGGCAGAGGCCACTCCTGTGGGTGCTGTAGTGTTGGGAGACAAAAATGTTAATATGGCCTGTCTGCTGTTACCAGGTCCTGACTGACAAGTACATCATGAATTAGCTGGGCCCCCTGACCTGACTTTGCCACATTCTCGCTTGGTTCTCTGTATTGCTCTTCCTGATTTTACTGTGGTTTTCATTCGTACCTTCAGGGCAGTTTGTCCCATGGCTTCTGAGCACACCTCATTCGAGTTTATGCTGAGATAAAGACCATCAGTCCCAATATTCATGGGGATCTGAAGTGGGTTTACCTGGATCCTAAGGCTACCATGTGAAAAAGTATTTTTTTTTTTCCCCCCAAGCAAAAGGTTCAATAGCACTTTCCTTTCCCTTCAACTATTTAATGTTGTGCTCTTCATTTGAGGCAAGATGCCAGGCCATAACACGGAAGAGAATTGCCATGTTAAAATAATTTGCTTTGGAATAATTACAAGCTGTGTATAAATAGGTAAAAGTTTGATTGCAGCCTTGCCTTTACACCAGCATCTTTCTCTGGTCTTTGGTTTCAATAACTGGTGTCTTCAGCATTCCTCCTGCAGCTTTTATGTGTGTGGGTCATCCAGGTAAACTGGAACACTGTTGTAAGGGGGAGCAGTACCCATGTTGTACTCCATAAAGGATAAACCCCTGTGGAACAGAGTATTTGGGATATACAGGGGTCACACTATAGTGATGCAAGTCTAAAGATTGCCCTCCAGTGCTAAGTTAAAGTTGTCCAACTTTGATAGTGTGACACCACATGTCATCACTGCCACTGTCACCTGCCCGAGGCAAGGAGGAACACTGGTCAGGTTTCCAAGAGGATTATCATCACGGGAGGGTGAACCTTAGCATCCCTCAGTTCACATTCATCACTGAAAGGTCAGAATAACTCTTAGTTTGAAGCAATTTTTAAAGCATTTTAACAGCTCCTTTGTTACATAAACCCTCATCAGAGAGGCTGAGCACAGGGACTCCTCTGCTTGGGAGAAGGGTGGTGGAGCTGCTCCTACAGCCTCTGTAGCCTCTTCAGCTGCTGGATGAGGGGGGATTTTGGTTAAATTGAAACACTTGGGGTTAAGTAACACTTATTCTACTCCATACCTAATCTCTCCAGTGCCAGTTATTGTCCTTGTGGCTTTTGTCTGTAGGGCTTTTCAGAACTCATTCTGCAGTCCACAAGAGCTCGTGTCCCGTGTGAACCTGTCACACCTCTCCCTTCCCTTTGAACTTAAGCTTGTTAGGCTATAAATATTCATGGAAGAAGGGTCAGGGCATAGTTGAATGTTTGTGTTTGTATTCCAATTAATGAGCAAATCCCCCTTCCCTGCGTTCTTACTATAAAAATCCGAAGATATGAGAGTCTGTATTAATAATAAACGTGCCAAGGGAGTGTTATAGGAGCAGGTTATGACCTGGCTATAATACCTGCACACTGTTATTACTCTCTGCTTTCCTGAAACTGAGTCTTTTAATGAAAACCTTAATGAAAATAGCTGTTTTTCCCAAGACTATTTTTAAATCCTCAGGGAGAAGGAAAAACCCCCCACAAAGTGTTTGGCTGAAACTCATAACCAGAGAGGAGAAAGAGGTGAGAGGCAGAATATGAGTAAAGTATCCAATAACCTTCCAATCCTTTTGCAAAGTGAAAAAGTAGGTAGCAATAAAGATTTCTAAGCCTGATAAAATATCTCCACAAGACCTAATTTCTTTGCAATATTGTGGTTTTACTAAATCAAGGTCAGATGAGAACTAGATTAGCTCCATGATTAATGTGTATATTGGGCCTCACACAGCAAAGTCAGCCAGCACACTGAGGACACTTTCATTATAAAGATCGTGCAAATAATCAGTGATGTTTAACCACACAGCAGATTTGACTGAAACAATGAAGTTGTTGCTGAAAAAAGTTGTCAGTCAGTCAGTCACTCAACAGAATTTACTTCACAAGAAGCAGCAGATTGAATTAAATAGAAGGAAAAATAATCCTAATGGTGGAATGTGTGGTCTAGAAACACTTCAGAAAGCGTGCATTGGTGCATTAGCATTTCATGAAACAAAGGCACTCTTTCATTTTTTTTTTTTAATTTGTTTTACTGTAAAACTTATAGGAAGGAAGTGTAGCAGGCATGCAAAGCCCTCTGTGTGTGTGTGGTGCACACATCAGAGGTTCAGATTTGCTGTGCACACACAGCAGGTCAGTTGTGTGTATCCACAAGGTCTTCAACATCTGGAGCAGTCACATTTTACTCATTGTGCTGCAAGGCCTTGTAGATAAAGTAGAATAAGTGTCACTTACAAAAAATGGATCCGAAGAAAAATAACAGCAAGACATTCTAAGTGTTTCTGTGGAAGCAGGTAGCAAAATGAAATTTAAGGGGGGTTATGGTGAAATCTATATGAGAAAGGAGCTCTGCCTGAAAAGGTCTCATAACGTGGGGAATTCAAATTCAGTGCTTCAGTGGGGCTGAGTGGGGAGTCAATAACTGAGCGATCCCAGACACGGGGTGGAAAACTGGAATGCTTTATTGAACATGCAAACACAATTTAAGGGCCTTAGAGGTTGGACATGTTAATGAGGAGGATGAGCTATGTTAATTAGGGAATGACACAAGTTTTACTACAGTTACCCAACAGGTTAATATTTCCCTCAACCAAGATTACATGGGGGGGAAGAAGATTAAAGTGTTTAGACATGGTCTGATACAATCATCTCAAAATCCTTTCTTATTTTTGCTACAGGAGGCAGGTTAATCCATAAGTTTGAACTTGAACAGGTCTTGTGAGGAAGGCCCAGTCCTTTAGGTCACGGGACTCCTCTCAGCCTCTGTTGCCCAAAGTTTACTGTGTTGACCCATTAAGCCTCTTTCTGCAGGTATTATATTTTGGGATCCAACAGGGCTGGGACATGTTTGAGGAAAAAAAACAGTGCCAGCTTCCTTTCTGAAAGGGAATGGAATTCCATTGCTCCCTCCATCAAGTCTGATGATGCATAAAAATGCAAAGGGCCACTGAGATCTCTCCTGTTGCTAACGATGTCACTGCCTTACTGGCTGCTGTACAAACCATCACTGCAACAGTGGCCGAAGTGGATCACAGTAACCAAGAGCTGAATCGTGGGAGAATCGTGCATTTTATGGTGGAAAACCAAAATAGTCCTTCTAAGGCAATAAGAATGAATCATTAAGATATAAACCAACAACACAACTTGCCAACTCAGGCCGCCTGCAGCATTTTCTTTGCAAAAAGTTTCTAAGAGGAAAATGGCAGAATTGACAGAGGTGGTGTCACTTGGAAGAAGAGCTGTGTTTGCACTGATCTTTGCAGTGAGTTGGTCTGTGCACAGCACAGTGCATGGTCACTTGTGTGCAGCATGGACTTACCTTTTGAGGAAATCAAGATAAGTCTCGCTGCCGTGTAGTTTTAAGTCAATTGATTTGTATAATGTCAGTGTCAATATTTCCATTTGGAATAATCAGCACAATTCTGACCTTTAAAAACACACTGAAAAGTGAATGCAATTGCAGTTGTAACCACTGCCACCAGCACTGCCCCCCATGTCTGTGGACTTTTCAGTTAAGAACACAGAAATAGAGGAAAAGGGGGCAATTTTTCCTTCAGTGAGAATGTGAAATAAAAATTGAGTAGGGTAGGGGAGAAATTCTCTGAGGTAGAGGGCTGACAATATGATGTCTGGTTAGGAAAGAGATCTGGGTGTTTAAGAAGCTGGTGAACTTTTATTGTCCTACTACACATTCTAACCAGTTTCTGAAAGGTAAATATCTCTGGTTACTCATCTGTAGAACATAGTGGGGGTTGGTTTTGGTGTTGTGTTTTGTGTAGGTTTGTTTGTTTGTTTTTTTTTTTTTTTAAAAAAAAAGCCCTCAGAGAATACTTCAGCATATTTTTTCCAGTAGAAAAAATGAGCAGCTTGACCAGATGAGGTCTTTATCCATTCAGTCCTGTGCTTTAAATGGCTACTAGATTATGCCCAGGAAAAAAATAGATTAACTAGGCAAGCTTTTAGTGAGATTTCCTCAGAGAGGTCTGCCAGCCATTACCAATTTGCTGTTTATGGACTCTTTGACCTAAATATATTTTAGTTTTGTATTTAATAGCCTGTTGGGGTTTTTTTTATAAAGTTTTATAGTTGCTTTTGAATCATGTAAACTAGCAGGAGTTATACCCTGTGCTGGGAAGGTCACAGGTTTCTTAGACTGGTGCAAACCAAGCAAAACCAGGATGTCTACACATTGCATTTCTCTGCTGCTTTGTAAGAAAGAGTGAACAAATGTATAAACACAGTTCAGCATCCCAAGGATATATTCTTCTGTCTCACTTCCTTACTGTCTCCTGCAAGATCCCACTTGCTTCAGAACTGAGCTGTTCTGATGACCTTAATTCAAGTACCTGCTTAGATTGTGACTTGAAAACACAATTAAACAGCATTTGGAAATTATTGTAATGATATTAATGTAACTAAGTAGGTTCAGTTAGTGGAGAAGCTCTTGAGGGAATAGGATGTTCTACTGTTCTTTCAAGAAAAAGTGTTTAGGGATTGAAATATGATATAACTTGTTTTATTACAGCATTGAACAACTTTCATAAAATCAACTGGCCATCCTCTTATTTTTAAAAGATATTATTGCCTTGTTGGCAAAGCCAGATAGAGGGAACTTACCAAGAGACGAAACATCTGCATTGTGCGGAGAAAACAAACACCTGAAAAACTAAATTTACAACTTCCAGCACTGCTGAGAAATTCTGAGCATTTCAAAGGTGGAAACAAACAGATAAAGAGCCCAGTTGTGGCTGATCAGAACATCTGCTCTCTCTCTGCTTCTTCACAAGTGGTGTCTTGTTGTGCTGTTTTCTTCTGTCTCTTTTTGAATGTTGCTGCTCCAGAACAGGATGAAAATTTGAACAGTAACACAAGAGATTAAACCCACTTTCACTAATGTATTTTCATATTTGGCAAAGTAGCTCTTAATACCTTCTTTAATATCTATAAGCCTGTCAAGGAAGAGATTTTTATTATAAATTTTGTAGTGAAAGGAACCTTCCCTTCAATATCACTCAAGTACAGCTCATGGCTTATATTTTTAAATATTAATCTCTTTCTACCTCTTCTGAATATCTTTAGTAAAGTTTATGTATATTTTTTTAAGGCAGTGTCTGCCTTAGCATTAAGCAGAGTTTGTATTTCATCTGCTGGGACATTTATAATTGCTTAAAATGAGTGAGGTCTGTGTAACCACCACTGACTTACGGGTTAAATGTATAAAATGGCTTTTATGCTCCTTGCTGGTAGTGACACCAGTGGTGTGGATCACACCAGGGCACTCCTGGGAGGACATGAGGCTCCTGCTGCTGATTGAAGTGAGGATCCCATGTGAAAAATAGATCTGTTTCTCACCCAGTGAGGAGATCACAGAGTACCTTTGTTTTCAGAACTAAATATCCTTGGTATATTCTACCCAGAATGTATTCACTCACACAAGTGTTCAGTCTAAGCAAGCAAGGTAACAAATCTCCAAATGGTTAAGGTATTTCTGGTGCTTTTGTTGTTGTTGTTGCATAAGCTGGAGGTTTGTCTATTTTAAAATTTCCTAGGAATATAATATGTAAGATCTCTTTCAAAGGAGATAGAATTTGTCTGAAAGACTCACCACGAGCAGGAGAAAATTTTTTTATATTTTAACGTTCTGGGAATATGAAAATTGCATTTTTGTTGGTGTTTGAACTGTCAATACCAGCACAATATCCATGATAACACCGAGCTAAGCAGAAAGTTGTGCTGCTGCTGAGAGATAATGCTGGCACAATAATTAACTCCATCAATCAAAATCGGAGCAGGATCCTCCAGAAACAGGTAGGTGAGTCTGCAAAAACTGATAAATATTACTCAACAGAAATTCTGAAAGACCCTGCTGGAAGGGATTTCTAAGGAAGTAGACTTGTTAAAACCCATCTGTCTGGAGATGTTTTTCCCCTGAAAAAAGTGCAGTGCAGCTCTGCTGTCGTGGGATGGACACATAAAAGTTACCTTTTCATTAGCAAACTATAGCAATCATATTTGAGTACGTGAATATCACTTGTATTCATATACATAATTATGTTAATATCTTAATATAATATAAAGTCTCATAAATCTAATGCATAAATATCTGTTATAGGCATACGTGCCCCCACACTTACAAAGTTTTAGTGTACCCACCACCCACATGTGCTTTGAAGTGTTTTGTTCACGTGCCACCAACGGTGGAAGTCGAGTTTTGCTTTAAAAGTCTTCTTTCCTACTATGCTCTTTCTGTTTTGTCCTCCATGTATAAGTTTTCAGTGAGGAACATACCTGTGTTGGCATGAAGGGTTTGTTTTTTGTCTCACCAATAAAGCCAATGCACTTCTGAATGTTGCCTTAGGCATTTGTTTAATTTAAATGAAGGCTAAAAAAGACTGTGCTGAAGTGCTTTCCTAATTGGTACCTCGAAACAGAGCTGATTCCCAGAATTACAGGGATCTGAAGAAGGGCTCAATCCACCATGGTGACATTTGGCAGTCAGGATCTGCTGCTGCCTTGAAGCTGTCCCTTAACTCTGGCATCCAAAAGTTGCTGTTCTGGTGGGGTAGAGGATAGAGGAGCTTGGCTGCTGCCTCTTGTCAGTGCTGGAGTGTCCTTCTGCTGGCACACCTGCATCTCCTGCAGGCTCAGCATCCTCCGTGGCATTCTCATGGCACACAGGTCTGTGCCTCCCTCTTCTCTTGTGTGTGTGTGTGTGTGAGATCAGAGAAATGTCTGACACTCGACAGGTAATGGCTTATAGACTGCAGCAATTACTTATGCAGGAAGCAAGAAAACTGATGTAAATGTTTTTCTTCTCAGAAGAACTGAAAGCTTGATTTTTTTTTTTTTTTTACACAGATAGAAGGTGCTGACTTTAAAACACCCCTCTGTGCCACTGTTGCTTTTGAATTTTTTTCTACGTGTTTATTGCACTTCATGCACATAGGAGTGTATGTGCATAGGATTTTATGGCTTCAGGGATTGCTGAATGGTTGCTGCAGGCTGAACACCCAGAACTTGGCATGGCAGACCATAAATACTGGTCTGGATAAAGCCCTGAGCTGTTTCAATGAGACTCTTGGAGTAGCAGGTTTTGTGCTCCCCTAAGGTCCCTTCGAACCTGAACAAATTCATGGCATAAGAAAAAAATGCACACACTAAATCTCAAATAGGAACAGGATTGTATTTAAATACCTACCTGTTTGTTAGCTCTGCATGTAGATTAGATGTCCTCAGCAGCATCTGATCTGGGCTGACTAAAGCTGTGGGTTTCTACGTTGCACTAGTCAGAACTGGAAAAATGAACGTTTTTCTTGTCTGTTCTTTCTGCTCCTCGGGGTGAGGTGACAGTAACCAGGGCAAAGGTGCAATAACCCAGTGAGACTGAGTTAGGGGAGGAGCTAAAACTTTATCCTGGGTAAGAAAGTGCCTGTGTTGGCAGCAATGCTCGGAGTACACCAGGAATCTCCTGAGGCTGGTGGGATTTGTCTGTCCCACGGACCCCTGTGCTTCCCAGCTTGGTCACCTCCCTCCTCTGCAAGTCCTTATTGTCTGAAGCAGTTTAAAACTAGCTTAGGCATCTTGACACAATAAATTTTCATTTAGGTATATTCTGATCTATAATTTCTCCTTCATAACGATTTGAAAACAGATGAGGAAGAAACTCTGAAGATTTTTTTTTTTTTTATGAATTTTCAGCAGAGTTTTCCCTTCCCGAGGGAAGCGAATTACATTGTGCCCCTGGTAATCATTGAACAAATATGTTAAAAAGTGCTTGATCATTTTAGCAAGTACCCCCTTGTGGCTTCTGCAGTGCTTTGTTTGAATAGTACAAGATGTTCAACATTTTCTATGCCTTATTGGTTTGACCTTTAAATATTATTTAAAAAGTGAATGTGATATCATCTGCAACTAGCAGATAAAGGCTTACGAGTAAAAGGACAATATTTTGTTGGAAGATTGTTATATTTAATAATAGCATAGCCTTTGAAGGTCTTGTAAAATAGCAATAAAATTAGTGTATTTTTCTAATAGAAAAAAGCAAAAGGCTACAGTTCATAACCTGAACTTGGAAGTTTTTTGGCCTGATCAGCTTTTTTTTTTTTTTTCTTTATAATTAGTTAAACTCTGAGCAGTATAAAGGTATGTTTATAGCATAGATTCAGGATGTAGGACTATAAAGAAAACTGTCTTTTTCACCTTTAATGTGAACCCTCATATTAAATAACTATACAGGTGTAGGGTGCATGTGAAGGAATTGCTGTTTCTTAGAGTCTGGATAAGGAGGACCACGAAGTGAAAGATTTCATTATTCAAAAACCCAACAGGGCAACATAATTACACAGACAAATAAAATGTTTGTAATTTCTTAATTGTTTGAGGTTTGAGTGCTTTTTTTTCTTTTTCCAGGTTGTTTAACATAATGACTGTAGAACAGGAGCTTGGCAGGCTGTGAATTGTTTTGGGTCCCTCCTCTGAGAGGAGGCCATGAACTCAGCATTGTGCATGTTCTAGGACTGGGTGGCATCTCAGTTTCTTCCTTACCCTTGCACATTGTTTTATTGAAGGGTTTCATTGTCCTCCATCAGCTTCCAGCATTTAAAAAAAGGGCTAAGCAATAACAGAAGGCAATATGGAGGGTACCACTGAAAATCACCATTTAAAAAAAGAAAAAGTGGTTACTACTTTGCTGCTGCTTCTATTTTACTACTTTGCCACTTCTTCTTTGTTATTCTAAAGATTAATTTAAAACTTAAAATATTCAAACCCAAAGGAATGTAATATATTCCGCGGTCAGTTTTCCATTTTTTCAATCCATTTTGTTCAGTTTGCTTAAAGGACAGCTGGCAGGAATTCACTTTGTTTTAACCTTAGGCTTAATCTTTTCCCTTGGGTGGGATTTGAAACCCTTCTGTGCTGAAGTCAGGAAGTGCCTGCCAGGTGCTAAATATAATAAAATTAATTTCTGTTTGTATGAACATTTTAATTTGAAGAATAAAGGATGTGGTAATGAATGACATGAAGAACAATGGTACAAAATGTTAAAGTTAAGTCTCATTTTGAGTAATAAAATGTCACTACATTCCCTTACCTTTTCCTTTCTTTTTTTTTGTGTTTTTTTTCCCCCACCAAAAAAATTACCAGCATGCCTAGATATTGCACAAGCCTTCTGTCTGAATATGTTATTAAATAAGACTCAGAGTATGTAGTTTTACGATCCTCAAAATTAGAAACATTTTAGGAACGTTTCACTTGAATACTGCCTTTATTTTTCTCATCTTTTCCCGGGACTGGGATTGCAGAGAAATTTTTCACGTTGCTGAAAAAACTAAAACCGAAAACCCAAATGATTCCCGACAGATAACAAACTATTTCAAGTGACACAGCTTCTGCAGCTGGTTTGGGGATGCCCAGAGTTCTGTGTGTTGCTGATCACAAGGCTTGCTGGGGCTGCACACCGAGTGATCTGAGAGGGATTAATGAGCCTTGAAGAGGGTTGGGTGGGACTCGGTGACAACCCATAATGGAAGGGGCTCTGTGGACGAGGCTCTGACGATGAGAAAGTTCTTCCTTCTGTCAGGAATGTGCCACATTTGGGCACCTGAGCTGGTCTTATCACTGTTGTGGGCTTTGGTCACCTCTCCTTAATGAGAAATACCGTGACAAAAGCTGTACTTGTGTAAATAACAGGGCTTTTTCTAGTGTTTCATCCACTCAAGAGGTAGCTCAGCATTCCTGAGGCTGTTCATTTGCTGTTTCATGTTTGATTCTGTGAATCAAAGTATTTTGCTGTCTCTGGCAACAAAAGTGGCTTCAACATCATTAGTACTTCATCCTTTTGCATTTGTTCTTGCCCCAGTGGTTACATGCTCCTATGCCCATCTTAAAAACCAAAATCTCATTAGCTCTTAAACCCAGGAAAATCTGGAATCAGGGCACTCATTATTTGCTCCTGTTACCAAGAGGGAAACCCAGCTGCATTTTTCAAAACACTTTATTAGCAATTTTTTATGCTGAAAATGCATCAGGTGGATGTGTTAACCTTTACTCTTAACAGGATCTCTGTATAATTTATGTGATCTTAGCAACAAATTGTTATCAGTGCTAAATGTGTGAAATTCGAATATTTAGTCGACTTTCTTCTGCTGTTTGCTCTTAAAGGAACATATAAAACTTCACATGGAGGTGTTTACTTCTTGGACTGTGTAGAGATTAAAAAAAAGTTTAAATGTTTCTTAATTTCAGCAGTAACTACTGGTTTGTTATTTTTTTTCTGGAGCTGAAAAACTTCATTTCAATGTCTCCTTTTATACTTTTCACTGCTTTCATCAGTATGGCTGTAGTGCTGGTGTGAAGAGGCTTGAATTCCAGTGTCTTTGAGACATTCAATAGTTAATTTTTACACAAAGATATGGGTTCATATTTCTGATTTGGGATTAAACATGCCCTCAGATCGTGGTGGGACACAACATCCCTGCCATTTCCATTTTGACCCTTCTGTCACAACGGAATTAGTAACAAAGCTGGAATTTAAGCCGATGGGAGGTTCTGGGGAAAAAAGTAGATTGCCCTTTTTTTCTTTTTACGTGTGATTCACATGGAGATATTCCTTATGAAAATTAGTAACTGCCTTAAAACCACTGACTACAACAGTACCAAAAAAGCATGCTTAATGTGAAAACTGACTCATTTTGGCTCTCTAAAACTTCTTCCTCAATCACTGAGTGTGTATCATCTCCGTTTGGTTTCCTTTCCAGATAGAGCTTGCTATTTACCCATCCCTAAATCTTGGCATTAGTAAAAGCTGCAAGTTAAAAGTGATTCTGTATACCCTCTGTTTGGTTATAATTTCTGAGTGTCATATCTTATGACATTTTGGGAAGCTTATGACAGTTTATTTTTCTGGAGGAGTCCATGGTGCTCTTTCACTTATTAAACCTTTCCTGTCCTCACCTGCTTACAGTTGGTACAAAGTAACCTTGAAATTAAACTTTAGACCTCCTTTCCAGGATTTCAGCTGCAGAGATGATCAGAAAAAAGACCCAAGACTTGCAAGAAATGGTCAAAGCAGGATTTAATCAACGACTTAATTACAAAGCCCTTTCACCCTGAAAGGAGACATTATCATTGCTGTCATTCTTGGCCTTGTATGAAATGCTTGGGAGAACTTAGTAACCATCTTGTAGATGTTATGATGCCTATGAATGTAAAAATACCACTGCTTTGTTAAAATCTGAGGTGGCCAAGAGACCATTTTGGTGTTGTGAGTGGTGTGGTGAAGATGCAGTTGAAATGTGTGCCTGAACAGACCCTTAATTCTGGTTCACTGCTGCTAGTTACAGCTTGTTTATGTTTTTATTTATGAATGGCACAATAAAGACTTCAGTGGGCTTGAGGTTACCCAGGGTGTAAGTGTGTAGTAGCCCCCCTTCTCCTCTGTTAGCTCCATCACCTGGGTGTCTAACAGAGCATTTGTTTGGGCACGCTGGAAGTTCCAGTATTGGATCTGCCCCTGGAGAACATTATCTCCAGATGAAGACATGACAGCCATCAGTGAGATCAGATCAGCCTGTAAAGGTTTATTTAAAAAGGGGATTGGAGTCGTGGTTATTAATTTCTAATTTAATTCCTGATTTACCTAACACATCTCACAAGATTTAAATGAGATTCTAGGAAACGTTAGGCAGGAGCCTAAAAAACCCTGAAGTTTTGTCTTCTGAAAGATCACAATGGATGCAGTTATGAACAGTTCAGGTGACTTAATTTTGTCTCAGTTTTGGGCAGAACAGGAGCTCTGCCATCATCTTGGCTCCAGAGCTGTGCCAGGTGCTTGGGAGCAGTGGAGCCTCAGTTAACACCCTGCACAGGCTGAGAGAGAGACCTGGGACAAAACCTCCCATCCTCAGGCTGCTTGGAGCACCTTTAATTTCGACTGTGAATCCCTGCCTGGGCATTCAGTAATGGCTTAGGAGAGATTGTCATCTTTCATTACTGCATTAACCTTTGGAACTGCCAACAGCGTGCCAGCTCACAATAATTGAGCAGAGGGCCATGAAAATGAGTTTCTTACCTCGTGATTGCACATATGCTCAGGTCACTCGCTCGCTGCAGTTGTTTTGCCCATGACATTCCTTTCTCGCTAAGTTTAAGCTTAATTTTTTAATTACTGGTTTAGATTGTTGTCTTCTTAAAATACCTGTCCTGGAGCTAGAAGGGGAAGAATGAGAGAAATGTTTCTGCCTCCTTTGAAACCTGTAGTTTGCAGCTTTTCCAGCACTGCTTTTATGGAATTTAACAGGATTTGAGGCAATTCCTATTGCTGTGTTTTGAGGGAAGGAACAGGCATTTGGGACATTGAACATTCTGAAATAAAACCTCTAATTTTTTTTTTTTTCACACAATCTGTCCTTCTTTGCCAGTTCTCCAATCCAAACACACCTGATCTGATGAGCCAGATTCTTTTTTCTTGTGGTATGAAATTCAGAAGCCCTAAATCTTGGCATTTAATGAAAATTAAGCATGTGTAATGTCCATAACAACGGGTTATTTGTTTTACCTCAAGAAACTTGATTTTAATTAGAAGTTATGCTGTAGGTCTGATTGGAAAGCAGAGCCCTTGCAGGGATCAATTCTTAGTCAAATTCAGAGGATGTAAATGTACCTGCAAGGTTAGATATTTGCAAATCAGTTTGAACAACTTGGTGTGTGTGACAGAAGCCTTAGAGCAGTAATTGTGCACGCTGAGCACGTTTCCTGTCTGAAGCACAGTTATTAGAGGCTGTTTTCAAATTGGACAGCGAGCTTCAGAATTCCGCTCTTGAGGGCAGATCTACCATTTCCAGTTATATATTGTAGCACTTATTTAATTTCTGATAAAATATATGAGGGGTAGGTTGTTTTGCTCTAATTTCTCTTGCTTTATAACTTGCTAATTGTAAATCACACCGTACTCCACTTGCAAAGGAGCTGTGCCATGTGTTCCGTACTTGAAGTGCTGAAAACGATGCTGAGAGTAATTTATTTAAAGGACTAATATCTCCCCGTGTCACTTCCAGTCTCTTAAGCAGCTGAATAAAACCCAAATGTTATTTTCTTCAGCTGTGAATTATTTCCATTATGTCACTTAAAATCGAGGGATTGGAAAATTGTACGCTATGGTTTTCTTTTCTTTTTTTTTTTTTTTTATGAAAAGCTACTATTTGTTTGTTTATTGTGGTGCTAATGGATGTCCAAGGCACTTAAGGGATAATCAGGCAATTTCCACAGTACTTATCTAGTGAATTAGGGGCAAGTTGAAACTGCAGGAGGATGAATTCATTCCTATCAAACTAAATTGTCTTAAATTAATGAGGTAAAGAGAATATGACTTGTGTCCAGCCTGTGTTGAAGATTTTTTTTTTTTGTCTACATATGCAAATGTCTCAAAATAACTGTTTTGGAATATTTTTCTGATATAGGTTTCCCACACAGTCATACTGCTGAACAAAAAAATGATGCCATTAGTTTCATGGAAAAGTGTCATTAATCTAATGTGATTGTGCCTTCATGGAATTGTAGTCCAAAATAACTCACCATATTAACTATCAAGTACTGGCAAGCTTGAGGAGTCTGAAGACTCTCTTAGTTCATGTACTGGTTTTACAGAATTTGAGGCAGGAAGGATCCACAAAACAACCAAACCTGATGGAGCACCTGTGAAAGTCCCTTACACGACACAGTTTTAACCCTGTAACTTATTGATCTCACGTACAGGTAACACTAGTTTGTTTTTAAAGATGAATCTTCCACAAAGGTAATCAGTTTTTGTAAATTGAAAGTATAGAAAAATTACAATGCAGTTACAGTTCATTGCTCTAATAATCTAAATATGTTTGCCTTCACTCCTGCCCTAAATCTCCCAGAGCTTAATTTTCCTGATGGAGAAGCCGTGATGAAGTAGAGAAACACAATTGCTCACTTGCTGCTTTTTTTGATGAGGTACTTGATTGCAAATTTGCATAACAAGCAATTTAATTTGTCATTGTAATCCCTGACAGTTTTGATGACCATCTTTGTCAATGTAAAATTGCGTTTGCGGTTCCAGTGAAACTGGAATGGTGCAACTCTGTGTGATATGGAAATATGTCCTTTGAGAGATTCCTCTGGAAGGTCCCCTAAGACGATGTGATGTTGAGCAGTTAAAACTTGCCTGGTTACTTTCCAAAGTCTTACCTGGATCCTGTCTGGAAAAAGGGCTTTGTGGAGAAACTTTGGTGCATATACAGCAGCTGTTTATCTTCTCAGTTTTTCTGGTGCTAATTTGACTGTCTTCAGTTAAATGTATTTCTTTTCTAATTCCCTATGCCTGTCTTTAATGACCCTTCAGTCTCTTATGCTCGTTTCCACAAGATATTTTCTGACAGCTGGAAAAAGTTTGAGGGCCAAATGCAGTTTTCTGAAGCCTGTAAACAGGTTTCAGGCAATGCTTCAGTTCTGTCAGTGTGTATTACAGGGCCTATTAGTGCGGTGCTGTTAATGAAAGTTCAACAATGACTGCTTATGCTAAAGCAGTCACACTGCTTCTGATTAATCACCTAATTAGGTAGCTGATGCTTCCAATACTTTTGATGAATATTCTGGCTTTTAGATCAATATTGTGTTTTTCGGTTTCTTCTGGGACCTGGGCTGCTGCATGTGACAGAGCACGTGTGCTGGTGCTGAGGGTGTTATTAATCTTTCTTTACAAACCAGCACAGTTTTCTCTCAGTTGTGCTTGGATGTGTGAGGGTTCAGTGAGTATTTGGTATTGCCAGTACCTCTGCAAATCCTCGGTGTTGTTTTATGCTATGGATGGCAAAACCAACTCAAAGTACTGAAATGTCACTGAACTTTGGCAGTGCCAAGGCAAGAAGTGCCATTGTTATGGGAAGGGGGGCTCACATCAGGAGTTTGACGTGCAGTGCTGACATCACACTGTGGCAAATATTCACTGATGGACTGGCCATGTGAAAAATGAAATACATGATCAATTAAAGCTGATTATGAAGAGTTTGAACCTCCTTGGTGTTGATTTTACTGTGGGTTATGTCTTGGCTTACTCAAAGGCTTATTGGCTGAAACCTTTTTTGATAGTTTTTCTGGAAACAAAACCAAGAGTGATGCCAAAAATGTGAAGGTCTAATATAGAGCTCATGAAAGGGAAGTTGCAAGTTTTCACTGGTGTTTAAATTTTTGATGTGACTTACACAACGCAGAGAATAGGAAATATTAAGCTCTAATATGAAATAAATCTTAAAATAGAAGCCATTGCTTTAGTGAAGAAGAGTTTGACTACATTTCCCATGTAAATGTGAATTAAATGGCTCTTTAATCATGATTGTAAAGCAAAAGATGCCCTTTTCCTGGCTTTTGTCCTGGTACTAGGGTAGGTAATGAATTTTTTAATTAAAAAAACTAAACCAGAAGCTCCCCAAGGTCTCCATTGTTACAGGGTCATGGACACAGAGGGACCCTTGAAGCAGAGTGTATGTTAACTTTGTTGAGTAGAAATCTGGGCTCTTGTTGAAAAGCATTTTATTACCCACAGAGATTCCAGGTGGTGTCAGTTTACTCTAATTTTTCTTTCCTAACTTTTTTTGTGCAACATGGGACGTGTGTAAAAGAACACGTATTTCTTAGAGCAGTTTTCAGATTGTATTTGGAGTCTTCTAAAGAGATGCAAGGACAGTGTGATTTCAGTAAGTATGGTCCTTCTTTAGCAGGATCTCTCAATTCAGGGCACAACTGTTGTTTGTATCTCCATAGAGACACGTTTTAAATGAGATGATCGTTTACAAAGAAACTTTTTCATTTGACAGACCTAGAGTCAGAACAGGTTTAATGGCTCTTGATGGGAATCAATTAAAATTCCAGTACCTGTAATTACCAGGAGCTCTGTGTCTTGGTGTTAGGTGACTGCAGTACATCTTCTGTGTTTTCCTCTAATTAGATCTATTGAAGTGTAAGAAGGATACTTGGTTTTCAGAGTTGTTACTGCATTTCTGCCTTGAATAACCATTGACTAATTGGCAAAGTGGGAATATTGTGAAAGCAGCACTTTTTTTCTGCTTTGTGATGGTGCGATGGCATGAGGCTTTCTGTAATTGTCATCCTCCACTATTCAGGTAAAAGTTTTCCTGTGGAAATGTCTTTGTGCTGAATTCAGTACTTATCACATTTTAACTCTTACTGGATGCTGGTGCAGTAAATACTTTCTGCTGCACATGAATGCAACAAATAGGTAGGATTTGTTGTGGCAAATACTTTTCATCTTTATTTTTTTTCCTGCAGCAGTAAGCAGAGCTCAGGTCGTATCTTTAACATTAAAATAAGAGTAACTTTATTAGTTACTAATGACTAAATAATCCAACTACTTTTCAGATGACATTAGTTATCCAGAAACTGCCCATGGCTTAGGGGCTGTGGAAGCTGTTTTGAAGGGTGGTGTGCTCTGATATTCTCTTACTTGTCCTGGATTTCTGCAGGAAAGGGCACTCGATCACCATTATGAAAATCTATCAATTAGTCCCAGTGACTTGTAAATTTTAGGAAAAGTGGGATTGCTCATTCTTTAAAAGTCACACTGTTAGGATGACATTCGTCTCAGTTGCTTTCAGCTGTCTGAGAGTTGCATCATTAGTTTAAGGTATTTAGTTGCCCAGGCTCCCTGTGTGTCCCAGGCAGAAAATCAGGCATTTTAAGAAGTGGATTTGGTCAACCTGATTATTTGATCTACCGAATAAAATGTCATCTTGTGTCCATCAGCCTCCACTGAATGTAGAGAGAGCCTCAATAATTAGCTTTGACTGTACCCCTAACCTGGTACAACCAGTGTTGTTAGATGTATCCTACTTTTTATAGAGTCTGAAATCTCTATGTTAGTAAATTTTATAATTGTCTACCTTTAGTGAAGGAATTTCCAGATTCTTGTTTAACTGAAATGAGGAAATGCCTTCCTGTAATTTCAAACTGGAATTCCATTTTGCCAATCAACCTCAGCAAAAATTCTTAGTTGCAATGTATCGAATAGTGACAATAAAAAAAAAGTTACTCGGATGAAAGTAGAAATTTCTGCAAATATTTTTGCTCCAGAAATTTTCTCAAGTATCTGCAAAAATTCAGAACTTTTGAGCCAATTTTCAGCTTATTGACTTTGTGTGTGTTTGCTCTGTTTAATATGGTTAATACACACTTTGCTGCAATATGGCACTACAGGCACATGCATACGTTATTTGTGATTAAAAAATATGGTCTTGGGGGAATAGGTGGGAGAGCTTTAGGAGATAAAGTAACACTAAGGGGAAAAAAAAAAAAGCAAAACCTGAATGGAAAGTAGTAGGGACGAAATGAAGGTTTAGAAACAGATTATGTGTGTTAACTTACCTAAGTATCTTGGTGAGAAAGGATTTTAATCATAATCTAGACAAGTAAAAAAACTTGGAAGGAATGCTCTAAGTTCTTAGGGGGGGACATGGATGGTGTGCACCTATTTTGTTTAAACAAGAACTCAGTAAGGAAAAATGATAATAATAATAATGTGGAAGTGTTGGAGAGTTGTTTCAGCATGAGGTTACAATGCATGCTCTGAAGCAGGATGCTGGAAATACCTGGATTTCATGGATAGCTGTGTGCAAGGATGCACGATGTGCAAGTTAGCCAATGTTTTGAATCGGTAATTGAAGGCAGAGGGAAAGAAACCTGTGTATGACCTTGTAATTCCTGCTCTATGCCTTTCTGCAAATGTGGTTTAAAAGAGTCATGCTTGTCTGTCACATCCAGAAGCAGGAGTGTCACTCCAGTTGTGTGCTTCTGGGAAACTCTGGTTATGCTGCAACTCCTTTATTATAGTGTTGGATGATTTCTCTTGAAAGAGAACTCTGTGGATGATCCCAAATTCCAGGAGTTGCTGAACCACAAGTGCCCTGTGTGGTGGAACACTGGCCTGATGATGCTTTTCCCACTGGTGCTGCCTTTGTTTATACTATATTTATTTGCTTTACATTTGAATTTTGTTGTGTGTGTCAGCTGATAGTCTGGTGAAAAGCATCACAAAAGCCAAAAAGGCAGTGTCTGGACTTCCAGATGCCCTTTTTATACAAATCCTTTGGCTTTTTAAAGCTTGTTACAGATTGTGGATAACCAGGTGCAATGATTCTGTAACAAACAGAGCACCTGAATGATACTCATTTAATAAAACTTTGCAACTAAGTGGAAGTATCAACTGAACAATTCATCTGTACCAGTTGAACTTGCCCTGTTAGCTCCTTTTTGGCTTTGTAGAGAAGCCAGAACAAATTACCCAGTCCCCCATCACAAATTAAAAAAAAAAGAAATACTCCTTTATTTAAAAGGTTTAACTTTTACCATTCTTCACACGTACTCAAATTTGCAGTTTCAAAATTATTTCAATAAATATGCTGCTCTGTGTTCATGGGAAGCTGCATGTGCAGCATTTTCAGCCATGCCTATCTGAGCTTTCCTCTTTAAACACATCCCCAACTGACAGTTTCATGCAAACATGTATTTATATCCTGATTGAATTTTAACTGAAGCAGAAACCAAAGTGAATATTTTTTTTGTCCACTCATGCTCAGAATGAACAATAATGGTCCACCAGGTCTCAAAGACACTGGATAAGCAAAAACATTACTTACACTGATAAGCAAAATATCCAAAACAAGGTACTCAACAAAGTGTACAAAGAAAACACATTAAGGAGGAGCAAAATTAAAAAAATTTTAAATATGTAACGTTGATGTAATTTTTGTATTTTTACTAATAATCTTCCAATAGTAATGCTTGCATATAGGTATGTAATTATAGTTTTGGAGAGAGCATAATGCTTTAGTGGAAGTGTGGGACTTCAAAAGCTCTATATCTATATCTATAACTGGACCAAAGACCAGCAACCAGAACGTTGGGAATTTACCCACAGATCTGATAAATAATTTTCTGATTCACTTGAAAAATTCAGCCAGTTTCTGAAAAAAAAATAAAATAAAAAATGATTTAACTTCCTAATCATTAGAGTGAATAATAATACTAGTCTTCTTTGCTGTTGAATATATTCACAGGAAATAAGCCTTATCCACAAGAGACATGCCCAGTAATAAAATCTGGGAAATATAAATTCATTAGGAAATGGACTGGTTCTAAATTTAGATGAACTTGAAATATCAGTCCTGCTGAAGACACAGCTTCAGATAGAAGCAAGGCATGCTGAAAGGAATTCTGGAACATATGCAATAGCCATTTTAGATCAATTTTGAGGAAACAGATAATTTTGGGTTTTTTTTCTTAGACATATGTTCAAATGTATATAAATCAAATCTGTACGATAACTTCCTTGCTGCCAGTTATTTCTTTGCTATAATCTGATAAAGAAGTGGCCAGCAAGTTGTGGCCTCTGTCACCAATTAACGAGTAATTGTTTGCCAATTGAATCCTATGGTTTTATGAAATATCTCGATGGCTCATTGTTTTTCATGATAACTTCAGTTATGAGGAAAAGCCCTCATGTTTGTGTAGTATCTAAAAACAAAACAACACATTTGTGGGCCTGAAAACACTCTATTTTTTTTTTTTTAAGGTTACATTGGGTTAGTTCATTACCGGTGCCCTGCGTGTTTCTAAAAATAATCATGCTTTGTAGTGTGTGCAGAAATGCACAGCAGGATATAAGTGTACTCTACTGCTTGGGATCTAGAGTATCTTGGGTTGCCTTCCCAGTCCACACTCAGGGATCTTTATTTTTTGTTTACTTTTGTGGTTTCTAAATGGAGAGATTGTGGTGTGGATCAAAAGACTACTCAATTAAAAATCTAGATTTTTTTTTTTGCAATAGTGTGCCTGTGCTGTGGAACCATCAGTGAGAACATGGAAAACTTTCTTTGCATCACTGTCTGTTCCCATGTCCCTTGCAACAACCACTCCCCCTGCGAGCGCTGCTCGTGGTACCCAAGGATTTGCTGCTGGGTAGAACCGCGTGAATAACCTCCGTAAATCCGAGTGTGTCTCAATCAGAAGGGGAGGGTGTCCTCTGGTAATTTATACAAATGATACACTATCATTTGATTACTCATTTATTTACTGTGCTTTTGTGATCTGCCAATGCTGATCAGATATTCACTCGGTCTCTTCGTAATGAATTCGTTCTCACGCCCGTGAAGCAGTAATCACGGGGACCTGTCTTTTAATAATTGCTAATTAATATAAGCACATATTCAGCCTTTGCTTTCATCATAGTCATTGTGTGACACTTGGCATAGAAGAAAATATCATGTGGAACAAATTGTACCTTTTCAGTTTGAAGTGGCTCAGGACTAGGAAATGCCCAAGCAGATGTTGACATAAATGGAAACCCAAAGGTTACTGGTAAAAATCTCTGTTTAATGTCTAGTTTGTTGTCATCATTTCTTGATTTCTGTACAATGTTATACTTGGAGATATAGCAGTACATCTAGCTTTGAAACCTTAACCACGCAAGCAAAACAGGTGAGGGAGAGGAGGAAGATGAAAAGAGGAAGAGTTCGCTCCTTTTTGGGAAAATTATTCCGTTTCTAGGGGCTGACTGTGAGACCTGACAAGTACATGTGTGAAAGAGCTTTCACGTAGCAATAAATGGAGTTATTCTGGCCTTGAATCAGGGTATAAACACCACTGCATCTGTTTCTAGCAATGTCTGTAATAGCTGTTTTAGAAATATATAGAATTCCGTGCCATTTCTGAGGCATTTGTACAGAAGTGGAGAATTTTTTAGCTGTATGATGTTCTGTGGGCAATTTCACCATTATGTCTCTATAATACACATTAAAAAAATCATTGCTATTGCAAAATGTGGTTCAGATATCAAACTGCTGTAGAGGTGCAATGATGAGCCAGAAACAAAGACTCAAGGTCATAATTTACTATATTTCCTGTTGTTAGATTCTTTTACCATCTTTAATCTTCAACTGCAAATGCAGTCTCCTATTCACCATGGCTGTCTTGGAGGGCTTCTGGTGGCCACAACTGAGGTTCTAATATCTTTCTACTTTATAGGAAGAAGCTTACAGGATAAATAACCCCATAACTCATACAGAACTAGTCCTTGCTTCTGTACTGCCCATCACCAGGAAAAAACCTGGAGGCTGCCGGCTCAGTGAGATGGCAGGATGACTTGGAGCATTTATTCTCTTAGGTAATACCCTTTGATGCCAAGTCATCCAGGCTGACAGATGACTCTGCAGCTGATGGCAGTCATTTGCAGGAGCTCTCACTCTAGAGAAAATGTGGTTTAATTAGCAATCAGCTGTTTAGAGTTGTCATCTCCATTAAGCTTCAGCTCTCAGTAATGTGTGGCATGTCCTAGGGAGGTGCTTGGAGTTGAGTGGGTGGTGGTGCTTAGGTGTTGTATTCCTACACAGACACTTCAGTGCAGGAGATGCCCCTTCCCTTCTTCCTTTAATCATCAAACAAAGGTAGTCTAGCTTTTGGGTTTTCTTTGCGAGGCAAATCAGCATTGCTGCATAAACCTTGTTCCCATTAGGAATATTTACTGCAGGTAGATCCCAAAGGAAAATATTCCAAAAGATCTCCAGAGAGCAGCTTCTGTACGAGCCTCTGATGTCCCATTAAAAAGAAATAGTCATAGAATGGTTTGGGTTGGAAGGGATCTTAAATGTAATTTAGTTCCAACACCCTGCCATGTGTAGGGACACTGTCCACTAGACCAGGTTGCTCAGAGCTCTATCCAACCTGGACTTGGACACTTGAGGGATGGGACATCCACAGCTTCTCTGGGCAACCTGTTCCAGTGCTCCACCACCCTCACAGTAAAGAATTCCTTCTGCAGGTCTGATCTAAACCCACTCTTGGCCAGTCTGAAGCCATTCCCCTTATTCTGTCACTCAATGTTCTTGTAAAACATCCCTCTCCACCTTTCTTGAGGCTGCATTTGGGTCATCCCTAAGCTGTCCCATTTCCAGGCTGAACAACCCCAATTCTCTCAGCTTTTCCTTACAGGAGAGGTGCTGCATCCCCCCAGTCAACTTGCTGGCCCTCCATAACAATCTTCAGAGATCTTACATGGAACTTCTCTGTAGAGACTTTTCCATAGAGACGCTGCAGATATTCCTATTATTTTACAATAATCCATCCTTGCATGACTTGATTCTCTTATTTCACACTGAACAAATAACAATGTTTTTTATAGGTCCCCTTGGTACACTGTTGTTAAATTCCTGCATTTTTTGTAGTATGCATTATCAGGCATAAACAAACATTACAACAATTTACCAGACAATCATAAACTGATTCTACACTCTGCAATGTTTTAAACTTTAAGAAGGAAATTAATTTGCATACATCCCTGGTGCATTATAAAGGATTAGCTAAAGCTATTTCTGTGTAATGTAATTCTTTTAGCTCATTTTCACGTAGGGGCAAATCCAGGCTTGAATAAATTTTTCTCCCTGCAAATAACTTGCTCGAGTCTAGTTGTGGAAACAACTCTTAAAGACCTCTCAATAGAAAACTAATTTTCTTAAAGCACCCAACATAAGGCAATCCACTATTTACTTTGCTCTGCATATTTTTAATCCTTCATAAAGTTTGTTTATGTTAAAACTGGATTTTTATACTTTGTCTTCTCAGAAATTAACTTGAGAAGAAAGTCTGAACCAGGTATTTGGAGCTATGTTGTGAGTTGGTTGTGACCATTTGACAGTTGTTTGTCTTAGAAATATCTCTAATTGACAGGCATAGAGTTGGTGTATCAATTAAAAGCTTCTTTTAAAATAATCTCTGGTTGAGAGGAGTGTGTGTTATCAGTACTATGTATTTCTGAGAGCTAAGTACTGTCTCCTTCTCTGGTTAACTAAATGGCAACCTTCTTGGTTTTCTCATACATTATGAGGTTTTGAGTACAGCAAGGCTTGTATTCTTTATCACTGAGTACTAACTAAAAACTGGAGCATAACTTCTCTTTTACTTCTTGAATGTACATAGTACATGCACAGAGGAAAATTAAAGAAGGAAACATGTTTCTTTTAATAACCCTCTTGTCAGACACCCTTGCCTAAAAAAAATGCTACAAGAATGTGTGGTGAGGAATTGAAAAGGTGAATTTCCCATGCAGCATCTCCCAACCTTTTCAGAGCCAGCATCTTCTCTTTTCCTTTTCCATGCATCTCTCCTGCTCAGCTTCTCCTCAGCATCTGGGACACGAACCCTGCTGGTTGGTGACTGCTGGGAGCCAACCCACAAACCCCAAAACACCTCAGCAGAGCAGACAAGCAAGGTTAGAGCCTGTCACTGCACAGGCTGAAAAAATAGCTGGAAAAAGCAACTGGGGCTGACAGAGGCTGTAGAGGACAGCCAAAAACATCCTCCAGCTGTATCCAGGGAATATTCCAGCTTTATGAAGGGCTGCCAAGTGAGGGGGAAAGCATTTCAGGGGACTTCAGTTTTCACTGTAGACTGGGGAAACGCCAGTTAATAGCTAGAGCTGATTTAGGCTCTGCTTCATACCTGTACTTTCAGTAATTTGGTATTATGATACTTGTAGATTTCTTATTCTTAAGCATAAGAAATATATGCAAAAATTGTTTCTTACTCAGTGTATTCCTGTATCAAAATTTATGTCTCTTCATAAAATTAGATGCTTTTTATGACAGACATAATGAAGGAGATAGTTGTGTATGTTAATGGTGGCTCTGTTTATTTTATGTGGTAGTGATTAATAGTCTTTCATTTTGGATTTTAATGTGTCAGTGTATTAAAGTAATTTAATCTATTTAATATGGAGATATAAAGTGCCATTTTGGAGCTGGCAGAATTCTCGCTTTTAATTCACATTTTCCCACTGGGAAATGAAGTTTATCAAACCTTACTTTTCCAAATAAAGGGGATGGATCTAATTAAAAGTACTTTTAATAATTGCAACGAAATTGCTTCTTTGATTCTTCAGTGAAAGAGAAACTTTTTATGCTTGAGCTGAGATGAATGTCATGGTTTCCATCTCCAAATAGCGACATGATGCATCTGTGAAGCCAAATCTTGGAGTGCTGTTAGGATTTCCCAGCAATGCCACTGACTCAGCACCTTGGTCTGTGCCTTCCCTAAGGGGGAATATCCACAACAGGGAATCTCTGCTTGTTGCAGCACTGCTGTGCTGTGTCCTGGCCTTCCCAATGGCACTGATACTCTGACTTTACTGCCTCCAGCTCGTTGTGCGATAGTCAATATTTCTGGGAGTATTTAAGAAACATCCAAGTGACTTATCAGCCAAGAGCCCAGGAGCTTTAAAGGGGATTGTGGCCTTAGAGCCGTGGCTTTGGCTGGCAGATCTGAAATGGAGCCTTCCCAAAAATGCATTGCCTGGGGGAGGAGGCAAAGGACAGAACAAGAGTACAGAGCAGCACAGCATTTGGAGGCAAAGAGTTTATTTGCACATTGTCCTTTCCCGGGGCAGCTCTGCTGTGCTCTAGAGAGGATTTTTTTTTTTTAATTGCTGGCTGACATTTTGCTTGAATCAAGTGAGAATCAGACTCCGTGAACTCGCAGTCTGGCTTGGCTTGGGAGGCTGCGAACACATTGTAATGGATCGTGTCTCTTGAGAACCAATCCTAGGGAAAAATACTAAGTTTTATAATCTGTATGCTAAAAGTCAGCCACGTGTAGTTTATAGGAAACCCGAGTTGCCTCTAGTTTTGCTGCTGTGCGGGATTTGCCGAGCTCCTAAGTGTGCCCCATCAAATTCCTTTGACATTCAAATCATCTGCTGCTTTCCCAGTAAGCTGACCAAAATAAATGACATTTGTTCTGCTGTGTGCCTCCCCTTCTCCTCAAACGTGACCCTTCCATTTCTTCACAAAACATGTTTTCCTTTATCATTCTTCGGCAGTGATTGATATCGGGTTTTTTCTAATTTGCCTCTTATCTTTCCCCAAAAATATTTCAACACTTGACTTTCCCGAGATTCCTTTAGTTCAGTTTCTGATTATATCCTTTATATTCTGCTGTGACCCTCTCCCTGCTTCTCCTTCTGACAAATGTGGAATGTCATCTCTGAGCCAGGTGACAGTCATGTAATGACTCCCAGTGATAACTAATTTTTCAGGAGAAGGTTCCCCCATTAGCAGCAATGCCTTTCAACTCACTGCCCGAGTTACCACCCTTTGGTAATTCTTTTGTAATTCCCTCGACTGAACCTTTAAAGGGTGAGAAGGCGTCCAAAATATCTGAATATCTGCTCAATAAGTCTAGTTCTTGCTTTAAGTTGCTCTTGCACGTATAGTGGGTTTTTTCCACTGCTTTATTTTTAAAATTCACATTAAATGCAATAAAAATTTATTTACTTCATGTTAAGTTGCACATGTTAAGTGTTCTTCAGGAAACAGCACATAACACATCCAGTCTATAATTCTAAAATAGGTGATCTTTCACCTGATCAGTTATGATATAATGAGCTAGGAATGATAAAATAATTGGATTTAAGGAGTACTTGCCTAAGAGCCAGGAAAGGAAACCTATGATGTGCAGTTTCAAATATTTATCCTTTCTCCTTAAAATGAAACTGAGGGTAAACATTGAGTATAGTTGGTTTTGAGTTGCAGTGTGTGTGTATATATATACATTTTCAAGGATATTTTGTACAAAAATAACTGAACTAAAAGTCCTGTCTGCCAAAAAGTTAAGCATCAAAAGTAAAACAACTTCTGATTTCACTTGCTGCTTAAGAACTTTCCAGCAGAAATTTTTCATTGATATATATTTCCTATCTGTTTATTGTTCCTTTGAAGGGGATATAAGATTCCTTTTTTTTTGTTTTTAATGGAATATGCATCCTTTAGCCGTACATCCTTCAGAACAAGGAACTATAACCTGTGCCACAGCTTGATTGATGAACTCCAAGATTCATTTCTGCACATGTTACCTGCACAGAACAATCCGTGTGCTGTGATGCTGATGTGCCCAGACTAGAAGTCACTTGGAATTACAGATGAAATAGGAAAGAGAAAATGGACAGTTGGGCCCTGTTTTATGGTGGAAGTGTGGAGCTTCTATGAAAATCAACCACGAAACTCCTGGTTCTTTTGTACTCCCGATTTCTGGACATTTTTAATGGTAACTTTGAATTCTTTATTCTTTTCGATTTGACAGCATTTTAAGATTACTTAAACATTTTCTGCTTTTTCTGTGAAACTCATTATTTTTAGCTGCATATTGACATTTTTTTGTGTTTGGAGAAATGTGTTCTTGAATGGCTGCCAATAAAACTTTTCTCTTAGATGCCATTCTTGTCATCACTTATTGTTCCCTCATCACCTCAGACAGAAAAATAACTGTAGTTATCCCATCACCATTTGTGCTGGGGTTTTGACCTACTAATAGAATGTATTTCTTTAAAAAAAAATATTCTGAATGTAGCTGATTTATTACTTTCTGGAATTTTACAGAGTGACTTCTCCCTCAAATTTTTTTCCCACTAGATGATGTATATATCTGGGGAACTTGTTACCTGCCTTATTTTAGTGGAGCTTCATTTTTTTTTTTCCTCTATTCTGTTGATTTAGTAATTTCAATGCTTTCTTTACGTTCTGCTTTTTGAAGGGCTGGTGAAAGAGAGAAGAAAATTTACTGTATTCAGTGTTCAGTCAAGCTGTTCTTCAGTGTAAAGATGTCTCTGATAGTGTCCTTTACAACTGTTTACCTATTCTTAGGATTGTTTAGGTGACGCGCTGCTTCTGTTGTGTTTCTGGCCTGTGATTTCTGGTTTCCTTAGTTTCTGGTGTATAGTTGAATATCAGCAACCAGATCAGTTGAAACCCGTGCAATAAGTCAGGAAAACGCTGTCAGTCGCTCCCTCTCAGCTTTTGCTTTTTACCAGTTTCACAGATTACCCTGGACATCAGTTAAATTATTTTTCATGGAAGGTATTTAGGCACTTTAAAGCTGGTGGGTTTTTTTATTCTTCATCCTTTGCTGTGATTCACAGCCTGCCTGTCTTTTCATGTAACCATATCCATATATTAAGGCAACGGCAGAAGACCATGTGGATGCTTCAGTTTATTTTGCACAGAACTCTTGATATTCCCTAATAAACTTCTGGGATTTTTTTTTCTTTGTTTCTCTGTTGGTCAGTTGATCTCCTGTTAATAACTTCTAATTATTTTGGGTAGAAACACAAAAAAGAAGCAACAGGGGGCGATTGAAAGCAGCACTGATTACTGATAAGGGAAGAAAGCTTTTTACAGCAGATGCTGCATCTGCATGTGCAAAAATTAAAGGTCTTGACAGCAATGACTTCAAAAGTGAATGAGCAGGAGTGTAATTACAGAGGTGTTAAGCTGGTAATACCAGAGCAAATGGCAATGTTACACTTGCATGTTTCTCAAGAATGCTGTGTTTTAAAACACCCTCCATACACTTGGGTGAAGTCAAGGTCAAGTTTATGTCATGTGCTCCTTTCTTTGTGAATGAAACAGTTGGGTGGGTCTCCTCTCTCATCCAGGGTACCGAATGTCACAAGGCTGAACCAAAGATGATGTTTGATACAGACTTCAGTCTTCAGACTTGGGCAGGGACCTTTTAGTTTACATGCAGTTCGTCGCCGAAGCTGGCAAGTGGGTATTTACCCATAAGCTCTTCCTTTTTGTAGAGCTAAATATTACTCCTACGTGACTGATGCACAAAATAAATCATTCTAATAATGCATAATCCCTCCAGTTGTTTGCTAACCATGTAGTAATACAGGCAGCCAAAGAGTGACTGCTCTAGTTTATGAAAAGTACCTTGGCACAGCTGATTCACCTTGCCCCCCTTTCCCCATTTTACAGGCTTTATCCCTGGAATGCCTCCTCACTCCAGAGCTGTCATTCATTACTGTTGTGTTTTCCTCCTAAAGAGAAGAAATCAACTCATTTCACTGAACTTAACCTAATATTTGGTCCTGAAAGTGAAACCTCATGTGCATGAGCAGCGAAGCAATCAAGTTTACATTGCCTAGAGGGGAGATTCTAAATGAAATGGGGTTTGCTGTTCAGAGTCCAAGCTGCAGCACAAGAAGGGTGCAAGCCTTCATCTATGTTATGCCAGCTCTTCATATTTGGGTTAGTTACTGCAGCAGATGTGAATCACTGAAGCTTGGGTGTATCACATCTAATTCTATTTTTTTCTGCGTGTGGACTTTTCTCCTCCTGGAAGGTTTGGATCTACAAGTGCTTTGCATCTCAGAAGCAGCTGAAGTAGGGCCCTGGATCTGGCTCAGCATTGGTAGCCATGTCCAAAATTCACCCTACCCCAGCCAGAACCAGCCCACTCTCCCAAAGCCATTGTGCTGTACTGGTGCTCTGAGGATCCCTGACTCCATGGAAAAGCCTTTTCCAGTAACACAACACATTCCTGCACTGTGTTGGTGCAGTGAGGGAAACCACAGTTGGCTGTACCGTGGTGTTCAATTCCTGTAGGTATAAGGACATTACTCAGCAGCCTGAGTTCATGGAACTGCAGCAGAGGGGGTGGCAGGTCACCTCAGACACTGCTGGAGCCAAAGTGGTTTAGCACCATCTCATCCTGTTACTTCTCATCTCTTCTTAGAGTGTTATCTCTGAATTAGGACGTTGTTTTCCTTTAGAGTTTCCTAAATGCTCTAGGTGCGACTACAGTATACATGAAAAATAATGATATATTGAGATATATTTCAGTGTATTCTCAGCTATGCTATTGTCCACATGGCATTAGATGAATCAGATCTTAATCTTTCACTCGATTCTTTAGTGGTTTAAAGAGTTATGTTTTCTTTAGTGTCTCCCAATGAAACATTCTCTGTAGCACCATATATTTAGGTCAGAAAAAGCCAAAGTCCAAAGCCTTTAAGCTTCTTACGTGAAAAGAACATTCAAAGAAGCAAAATGATGGAAATGAGGTAGAAGTAATAGTGTTGCACATGTGGAAGTGCCAAATTGCCTGGTTCAGTTCTGAAGATAGAGCAGTGTATGTACCCAACACATGAACGTGCTCCTCCTGCTGATAACACTAATTTTTTTCCTAATGTGGATTTTGTGAATTTTTTTTTTCCCTTTAAAAAAGAAAATATTTCTCCTGGATTTTCTTCTCCAAAAGTTTCAGCTCTGCTCCTGTCAGTCCCGTCAGCATGCTAGTAAGACTAGAGAAACGAGCATTTGCAGTTAAATTCTTCTAATGGAAGTTATCAGGAGAAACCTCCCTGGAATCAGTGTTCATGTTGATCTCATGTTGATCTTCATTGATCTTCACCCAACTCTAGTATCAAAACACTTTTTTTTTTTTTTTTTAGTGAGAAAAAATAGTTTGGTACCTTGATATCAGGAATCAAAGTAAATTTGCTATGCAAGGATCTCTGCTGAAGGGATCTGGATTCCTGAGACTTTCTATTTAAACACTGAAGATACAGTCTCGAATCAGCAGAGATGCGTCACAACGAACTCATGATTGAAGTATTTTTGGAAAGCATAAACACTTAGTTGTTCCTGAAAATGTAGTCCTCTCAGTCTCTGATTTTGCAGTCAAGTTTTTTCTCGTCTCTCTTCTTGTTTCTTGGTATTTTTAAAGTTTGTTTCTGTTTTTATTTTTGTTGTTTTTTTGGTTTTTTTTTAACTATTTTATCTGGTTTGGGCAGCTTGTTTTACTCCTTTGTGTATTTTAAAGAATTGTTTTTCAGTCCAAGAGGTCTACATAGCCTGGAAACTTCCTGCCCACACATCTTCTCTCATTCCCAAAGTGGATTTTTGTTTTTTCCTTTGAAAATCCAAAGCCTTCAAAAAAAATTTAGGTGAGCCTAAGGCATACAGTAAAACAGAAAGCAAACTTCTGAAATAAACCCTGAGGATGTAGAGGATCAAAATCAACTGTTATTTCATGATGAAAGGTTGGTAAGATTGCTGGAGGGCTCTCAGTCACACAGCACAATGTACTTCTGTCAGTATTTATGTAATTCTGGACAAGTTAGTTAACACTGGGTAAATGACCTAAGTTGTCATTAATTTTATCAAGTATTGACACAAGAAACCTTTCCCTGTTCTTAGGCTTTTGGGAAACAAACCTCCAAGGCCTGTTTCATCAACTGAGCTTTTCCAATGAAACACTTACTAATAAAAGAGGACTTGAACATTTTCAGTTTTTATTCTGAATTCTGCTCTCAAGTGCTGATGGCTGCCTTTTGTCCTACTAATGTTGGGTGGAAGAGGTTTTACAGAATATATGATGTTTTTATTGAGCTGAATAGTAGGCATTAAAAAACATCATCATGGCTAGGCTTCGCGAACGAAGATTTGGGAAGGCTCTATCCACATTTGCTACAGGCCCGCTGGTGGCTTATGAGGCCAATA